>NC_140167.1:84196100-84261100 GCF_963971535.1 Notolepis coatsorum
AAGCGTTGAGTTACCTCACTTTCTCAGACCATAATCGACTTAATACTGGTCTCTGATAAACAAAGGATAACAAACAGTGGCATTGGACAGACCAGGCTTTCCTAGATTCCTAAGGTACATGTACATTACAGTGAATGATGAAGAGGGACATCCCAACAGGCCACCTTGTTTATGGTTTGATTCAGTTTTAAATAGACAATAATAAAAATAGTAAGATAAAATAGACAGAGTAAAATAGTGCAGTGCAATAAAATAGTAGAATAGAATAGATAAAACTTATTTTTTTACAGTGACAATTTTATTAACAGATTGCAGAATGGGTACAATACAGTAGGCTACGGCTCAATGTGGCTTGATATTCTGTAGAATAGATAAAAAAATGTTTACAGTGAAATAAAATAGTGATGAATGAATGAATGACATTTTTATTTAACATATTGCAGAATGGGTACAATACAGTACGACTCAATACACACAATTAAAACTCACAAACTGCTCCGTTTTACATTACAGTGAAGTTTTCATTCATTTATTCATTCATGGCCCCTATACTGTATGCCTCCAAATTCACACTAAAATGTGAGAATAATTAAATCACAACGGACTTCTTCCTGGGATCTTCTGTCCGTGGCGTTCGTAAACGCTGATTGATCCGATCACGAACTGCTCCATACTCAAAAACACTATAACGTGTTTAACTATATCGATCAACGACTGTCGTAGGTTGAGAGGTAAGGCAGATTTTCCCTGTAGGCCCTTAAGAGATCAGGAAGGCTGTTTGGAGTGATAGAACCTGAGGAGGATTTAACAAGTTTCCAAAACTTTGCAGGGTTACTCAAATTGTCATGAATTGCATTAAGATAGTAGGCACATTTAGAGTTTTTAATCAGCTTAGTGCATTTGTTTCTTAGTGTCCTATACAGATTCCAATCTAATGGAATATTCGATTTCTTTGCTTTAGCCCAGGCTAAATATATATGACATACATGACATACAGATAGACAGTACTGCTACATCTATACAACAACTAACCCACTTGCTAGGTTAGCTTATCTTCAGTTTGATAAGACACCCCTTCCACAATCCCAGATATACTGTGTAACAGAGGATATTCCAGTGAGAGATATTCTCTGTGTCACGGATCTCTCCACACAATGCCAACCCCCCACCCAACATTGATTGATGAGGTGTTAATAGGTGGGTACTGTAGGTGGGGTGGGGTTGGGTGGGTTGGTGGGTCTCCTAGAAGTCTCCTATTCTCAGTCCTTGGGGGTTGGGAAGTCAGGGACTTGTGGGTGGGTGCTGTACTTTGGAGGTGGGGGGGGGGGGGGGTTGGGTAGGGGGGGGGGACACTGTACACTGTACATTGGAATACTGACTAAGCCATACTTGGTCATTTACTGTGCAACTGGGTTAGGACATTTTATGTATATCTTACTGTCTATCTTACTGTCTATGTACCTATGTAAACGAGACGAAAGTTAAGTTGAAAATGGTGGATCTATGTAAACGAGACGAAAGTTAAGTTGAAAATGGGGGACCCTGATGTAAACGAGACAAAAGTTAAGTTGTGTATGTGTGTCGTAAACGCGCAGTAGTGCAGTAGTGCAAATAGTTGTTCAGGCCACTAATACTTGTCGCAGTAGTGCAAATACTTGTTCAGGCCACTAATACTTGTCTACGCCACGAAGCCCCGCCTCAAACCCATGAATGGCCCATCTGTATCAGACCAATCAGATCAATCCACTACTGTACTACTGTATATATAAAGTGTTATAGTATCATGTAACAGTAACAGTGTCATGTTGTGTTGCTGCCCAAAATGACTGAAATTTGCAAACAACACTCGAGAGATGTGCGCAGACTTCGATCTCAAGGCATGTCTACAAAACGAATTCAGCAACATCTTGCATCGGTCGGAATCCACGTTACACAGAACACAGTTTGGACGCATTACAAAAGGAAAGAACCACGACCTTGAGCGCCACCTAAATTGTCTGAGTAAGTATTTGTTCTATCGATATTACAGTAGCACATACTGTGTACAGTAGTGAAATAATGTTGCCATTTTCATTAAATTATTTTTTAAAGCATCTTCATGGTTTAATAATGCAAACATATGTTGCAGGGACTTATTATAATCATCATATTGGCGTGACTGTATGCATCAATTAATGTCCTCTTTTTTTCTTTCTCTATAGCAATGTCATGGCTGCTATCGACGAGATGACCAAGGCCCGCGACTGCATGGTTGCAAGACAAGTCCAGAAACAGCTGGATGACGTGTTTGGTGTCCGTGTCGGACTGAGTGCGATACGGGGAGCGCGTAGACGTCTTGGCTGGAAATATGGCCAGACAAAATTCTGGCCAATGATTCGGGAACAGAATAAAGAATTACGACTTGCACAAGCTCACCTATGGCTTGACACATGTGAAACGTGGCATGACGTCATTTTCACAGACGAAAGCACTGTGTCACTAGAACATTTTGCTAGACAGTGCTTCTCCAAGAAAGGCCATCGAATGGTTAAACCAGCCCCAAAACACCCATTGAAACTGCATGTTTGGGGAGCGATTTCCAGAATGGGCAGGTGCCCTCTGGTCATTTTTGATGGGATCATGGACAGGGTGTTTTTTGAGGAATCCATCATCAAGGCAGCGGCCGGCCCCTACATACGTGCAACATTTGGGAGACGACACCGATTCTTCTAAGACAATGACCCAAAACACACAGCTGCACGACTTTGCATTGAAGCAGAGGGGATTAATTGGGTCAAAAACGCCAGCTGAATCTCCAGATCTGAACCCCATTGAAATTGTTTGGCACATGCTGAAAGATTTCATTCGAAGAGAGGCGAAACCGCTCACAAAGGAGGCTTTGGTGGATGCCATCAACTTTTTTTGGGCAAATAAACTCACAATAGAAACATGCAACAACCTCATAACTGGTTTGGTAAAGGTTTTGCCATTAATTATAGAAAATAATGGAGGTCAAAGCGGAAAATAGAATAATGAAAGAAGAAAGGGGGACCCTGATGTAAACAAGACAAACGTCTTTCTCTGGTCTGCATCCCCTTAACAATTGTGTGTATTGAGCCGTAGCCTACTGTATTGTACCCATTCTGCAATCTGTTAATAAAATTGTCACTGTAAAAAAATAAGTTTTATCTATTCTATTCTACTATTTTATTGCACTGCACTATTTTACTCTGTCTATTTTATCTTACTATTTTTATTATTGTCTATTTAAAACTGAATCAAACCATAAACAAGGTGGCCTGTTGGGATGTCCCTCTTCATCATTCACTGTAATGTACATGTACCTTAGGAATCTAGGAAAGCCTGGTCTGTCCAATGCCGCTGTTTGTTATCCTTTGTTTATCAGAGACCAGTATTAAGTCGATTATGGTCTGAGAAAGGGAGGTAACTCTGGTAGGTTCAGTGATGAGCTGGTGCAGGTCAAACAATTTACTATAGTTCAGAAGGGACTTTAATCCAGAGCTCTGTGTAAGTAAATCCGTGTTGAAATGTCCCATGACAACAACTTCAGATTTCTCAAAATCTGTGCACTTGGAGCATATCTCCTCTCTAGAACATCATAAAAGTTGCCCTGGGGGAGCTCCCGTAGCTCACCGCATATCTCGGCGCTATTTCTGCGTCGGGGAAAACCGTGCTCGTCACAGATCTGGGGGACACGAGTTCGATTCCCGGACCCGCCGTCATTTCTCAGAATGTCTTCCCCTGCTCTACATCCCATTTCAACCTGTTTCTGTCGGTCATGCTTGACCAGAAAAGCGATAAAAGTTTGAAAAAAAAAAAGTTGCCCTGATCTGGTGGCCTGTAACAGACTCCAAAAATGATTGGTTTGCTTTTGGGTAACAGAATATAAAAAGTGTGTTTATTTGAACTCTGCAGAGGAAGGATGGCAAAATGTTGGGGTCCTTAATTCCCGTTTCTGAATCCTTATTGGGTCGTCAGTCGTCATGCCTGCAAACAAGACAAAAATTAAAAAGTACAGCAGCCGTCAACTTGCATCAACCAGCGGCATCAAGCTGGATACCGGCGGGAGAGTCCTCGTTTTTCAGTCCCACATCTGTAGATGAACTGTAGGCCCATCCTCTTGATCTATGCACTCGTTTATGGTCAACGGGTACGCTAAATAAAACGTAACGTTGTCCGCGGAGTAGGTCACGTTGACAGAGTTCCTGTTTGATGAATGGCAGATGAAACTTTCTACAACATTCTAAAGCCAGCGCAGTGGTATATTCATGGTGATTTAACCGTGAGTGTATCATGAATATACTCACTGTTTAGACCGCTCTCGACAATGCGTGGTCAGAACTAACTAACTGTATAACCAACCTACATTAACCTAACCTAACCACAACCATACTCCCTCTGTATATAATGTACCCTGTGAGGTCTGATGTCCCCACAACAACAACAACAACAACAACAACAACAACAACAATAAAACACACTTGTTTTCATCATTTGTGGGATCCCCACAATGGTAGAAAAACAAGGCCACACACACACACACACACTCTAATCCGCGATGGAGAGGTGCTCCAGGTTGACAGGTGTGCATGTATGTATGTATGTGTGTGTGTGTGTGAGGGTGTGTGTCAATGTGTTTGTGTTTGTGTGTGTGTGTGTGTGTGTGTGTGTGTGTGTGTGTGTGTGTGTGTGTGTGTGTGTGTGTGTGTGTGTGTGTGTGTGTGTGTGTGTGAGTATAGGTTTCTGTGTGTGTTTTAGTCCATCACAATAGTGTAGTTAGTTCACAGGCCAAAGTGTGTGTGTGTGTGTGTGTGTGTGTCACACCATATCCTGACACTTATAAATGTACATAAACACACACACACCACAAAAGGTCTGCTGTCACATGCAGAGACAAACCCCCCTCCCTCCACACACACACACACACACACACACACACACACACACACACACACACACACACACACACACACACACACACACACACACACACACACACACACACACACACACACACACACACACACACACACACACACACACACACACACACACACACACACACACACACACACACACACACACACACGCGCGCGCGCGGCACTCCTCTCAAACCTCGGGCCGTGCTCTGGAGTCGACAGCCAGGGAGCAGGTAATATCCCCAGCCTTCATCCTGCCTCAGCCTCCTCTGGTCTGGTCTGACAGAGGGCCATGCCTCAGAGGACAAGCGCCATGAGGAATCTCCGCGTTCCTCTGCATCACCCCTGAGACACGGGAAAACGCCAGAGCCCCCCCTCCACACACACACACACACACACACCCTCCTTCCTCAAGATGCCCCCAAGACTCCGTGTCACGCAGGAAGGAAAGGGGAGGCAGCAGTTACATCTGTTGTCTAAATGTTACCTCTGGTCTCCGCTGCTGTCATGGTAACCTACGTCTACCCCAGGCTCTATTTACACCTTGTGATGTTGACTAGTACTGAACCCAGGCTCTATTTACACCTTGTGATGTTGACTAGTACTGAACCCAGGCTCTATTTACACCTTGTGATGTTGACTAGTACTGAACCCAGACTCTATTTAAACCTGATGTTGACTAGTACTGAACCCAGGCTCTATTTAAACATTGTGATGTTGACTAGAACTGAACCCAGGCTCTATTTAAACATTGTGATGTTGACTAGAACTGAACCCAGGCTCTATTTAAACCTGATGTTGACTAGTACTGAACCCAGGCTCTATTTAAACATTGTGATGTTGACTAGAACTGAACCCAGGCTCTATTTAAACCTGATGTTGACTAGTACTGAACCCAGGCTCTATTTACACCTTGTGATGTTGACTAGTACTGAACCCAGACTCTATTTACACCTTGTGATGTTGACTAGTACTGAACCCAGGCTCTATTTACACCTTGTGATGTTGACTAGTACTGAACCCAGGCTCTATTTACACCTTGTGATGTTGACTAGTACTGAACCCAGACTATATTTACACCTTGTGATGTTGACTAGTACTGAACCCAGACTCTATTTAAACATTGTGATGTTGACTAGTACTGAACCCAGACTCTATTTACACCTTGTGATGTTGACTAGTACTGAACCCAGACTCTATTTAAACATTGTGATGTTGACTAGTACTGAACCCAGGCTCTATTTACACCTTGTGATGTTGACTAGTACTGAACCCAGACTCTATTTAAACATGATGTTGACTAGTACTGAACCCAGGCTCTATTTACACCTTGTGATGTTGACTAGTACTGAACCCAGGCTCTATTTAAACCTGATGTTGACTAGTACTGAACCCAGACTCTCATAAAAAAAACAGACAGACACAGACAGACAGACAGACAGACAGACAGACAGACAGACAGACAGATAGACAGACAGACAGACAAGACTTACATTCTGCCGGCCACAAACCGACCAGATATATTTTGCGTGTGGACTTATCACGCCAACATGAGATTTCAAAGAGAGCTACCTGTTTGAAGATGCATGGAATTCCACAGGGGCGGGTGAGGAGGGCTGCCCCCAGGCATAAATCTAGCGCTCCCTGCACCTGGCACAAGGATATAGGGATGGGATGGGGGTAATGGTAGGATGGAAGTTCTACTCCAAGGAGATGGCATTACATGGAGTTACACAACCTACACACACACACACACACACACACACACACACACACACACACACACACACACACACACACACAGCACACGCACACACACACACACACACACACACACACACACATTTCTTCTGGAATCTAATTCCAGTAGATGTTCTCTCTGCCATCCATCATGAGCTGGTTCTGGTCGGAGGAGATCTGGAGAACTATAGAAGTCGAATGTATAGAACAGGTGCATCCCGACGTGCCGCGGTCACGATTTGCCATAGTTTAACCCTTTCACTGCCACATGACATTCACTCTAGTCACTCTAATGATGGAGCATCGCCGTCGGTTGTGTGATAGTAAAGGGCTAACCTTCTGTATTGTCACAGTGAAAGGGTTAACCGGCTGTCGTGTGGCAGTGAAAGGGTTAAACGATCCACGGTCTGATCTGGGAGCAGTGTTGGTTCCGCAGTGATTGCTTTGTTGTGTAGTCCTGGTCATCTCTCCTGATCATCCCTTGGCCTCACACAATGGTCGCGGTAATATTGTTGGTGTACCTAGAATGGCTGACATATAGGCTACGTTCACACTGCAAGCAATTTAGATTTATTGCTCAGATTTTCTATTTTTGTTTGGCTGGTCACATTATTTTTCAAATGTGGCCAAGATGCAGATTCCAGTGTGAACTGGTCACTGCTCCTGAACTGACCCACATCATGTGCAAATGAACAATAACGAGGATGACAGTAAACATGGAGGACACCGAAGTCACAGTGTATGGTTTCATTTAAGAGTTGATGTGCAGTGGAGGCTGATTCGTGAGCAGATGGTGAAAGAGAGACATTTCTTATTTCAATATTCTTTCAAACACAGAGCGGTTATGAGACGTCCCCTCTGGTACAGTAGTGTCACATAATGCTTACAGTATAGACCTGTTCGCTGTCTACAAACATACCGTGTTCCAGCCAATCAGCAATACCCACTGGGTCACGTGACCCCGCACCTGCGTGAGCTACTGCGCTAAAATAAGTACAACGGGGCTCTATGGAGAAACCATGGCACTCCCCTCACTAAAAGTAGTTTCAAACAAAAACGGCTGTATGTATGTTCTGCCTCGGGTCTGCGCACGTATATTTGTCACGACATCGTCGGCGAACAGGTCTATAAAGGTAAACACCTCGCTGTCCCTCCACTGACCACCTCCATCACAGCGGTCTTCCATGTTTGTATTCCAGAGTCTAGAGTGACTAGAGTGAATGTCAATCTAGAGGGAATTCTGAACATGTTCAGACTGAGGTCACATTGCAAAAAGTCTGACCTGTATCACATCTGAATCACATATGAGCGAAGAAATAAAAGCAAAGCAAAACAGATTTGGGTCACTTTCATCTGCAGTGTGAATTTAACCATAGAGTTTCGATGAAGATGACATGGAGATGAAGGTGGAGACAGGGCTTGAGACTTGAGACAGTTGGAATGTTCAATACAAAGTGAACCCACTCTGTCTGTTCAAGTTCTACGCTCAGGAATACCCACTCTGTCTGTTCAAGTTCTACGCTCAGGAATACCCACTCTGTCTGTTCAAGTTCTACGCTCAAGAATACCCACTCAGTCCGCTCAAGTTCTACACTCAAGAATACCCACTCTGTCTGTTCAAGTTCTACACTCAAGAATACCCACTCTGTCTGTTCAAGTTCTACGCTCAGGAATACCCACTCTGTTTGTTCAACACTCAAGAATACCCACTCTGTCTGTTCAAGTTCTACACTCAAGAATACCCACTCTGTCTGTTCAAGTTCTACGCTCAGGAATACCCACTCTGTTTGTTCAACACTCAAGAATACCCACTCTGTCCGTTCAAGTTCTACACTTACCCGCATGTGTTGAGGCGTGCAGGATAACTAACAGTGCTGTTAAGAGGCTCCCTGCCTCATACATTATACAACAGCTTTAATTACAGCAGAGCAAAGGTTGGAAGCAGTGAACAAACATCATGTTCTCTGTCTAGTATGTTTGTGTGTACTTGTTCTCTCTCTAGTATGTTTGTGTGTACTTGTTCTCTCTCTAGTATGTTTGTGTGTACTTGTTCTCGCTCTAGTATGTTTGTGTGTACTTGTTCTCGCTCTAGTATGTTTGTGTGTAATTGTTCTCTCTCTAGTATGTTTGTGTGTACTTGTTCTCTCTCTAGTATGTTTGTGTGTACTTGTTCTCGCTCTAGTATGTTTGTGTGTACTTGTTCTCTCTCTAGTATGTTTGTGTGTACTTGTTCTCTCTCTAGTATGTTTGTGTGTACTTGTTCTCGCTCTAGTATGTTTGTGTGTACTTGTTCTCTCTCTAGTGTGTTTGTGTGTACTTGTTCTGTGTCTAGTATGTGTGTGTGTACTTGTTCTGTGTCTAGTATGTGTGTGTACTTGTTCTCTCTCTAGTATGTTTGTGTGTACTTGTTCTCTCTCTAGTATGTTTGTGTGTACTTGTTCTGTGTCTAGTATGTGTGTGTGTACTTGTTCTCGCTCTAGTATGTGTGTGCACTTGTTCTCTCTCTAGTGTGTTTGTGTGTACTTGTTCTGTGTCTAGTATGTTTGTGTGTACTTGTTCTCTCTCTAGTATGTGTGTGTACTTGTTCTCTCTCTAGTATGTTTGTGTGTACTTGTTCTCTCTCTAGTATGTTTGTGTGTACTTGTTCTCTCTCTAGTATGTTTGTGTGTACTTGTTCTCTCTCTAGTATGTGTGTGTGTACTTGTTCTCTCTCTAGTATGTTTGTGTGTACTTGTTCTCTCTCTAGTATGTTTGTGTGTACTTGTTCTCTCTCTAGTATGTTTGTGTGTACTTGTTCTCTCTCTAGTGTGTTTGTGTGTACTTGTTCTCTCTCTAGTATGTGTGTGTGTACTTGTTCTCTCTCTAGTGTGTTTGTGTGTACTTGTTCTCTCTCTAGTATGTTTGTGTGTACTTGTTCTCTCTCTAGTATGTTTGTGTGTACTTGTTCTCTCTCTAGTGTGTTTGTGTGTACTTGTTCTCTCTCTAGTATGTTTGTGTGTACTTGTTCTCTCTCTAGTATGTGTGTGTACTTGTTCTCTGTCTAGTATGTTTGTGTGTACTTGTTCTCTCTCTAGTATGTTTGTGTGTACTTGTTCTCTCTCTAGTGTGTTTGTGTGTACTTGTTCTGTGTCTAGTATGTTTGTGTGTACTTGTTCTCTCTCTAGTATGTTTGTGTGTACTTGTTCTCTCTCTAGTATGTTTGTGTGTACTTGTTCTCTCTCTAGTATGTTTGTGTGTACTTGTTCTCTCTCTAGTATGTTTGTGTGTACTTGTTCTCTCTCTAGTATGTTTGTGTGTACTTGTTCTGTGTCTAGTGTGTTTGTGTGTACTTGTTCTCTCTCTAGTATGTTTGTGTGTACTTGTTCTGTGTCTAGTATGTGTGTGTGTACTTGTTCTCTGTCTAGTGTGTGTGTGTGTACTTGTTCTCTCTCTAGTATGTTTGTGTGTACTTGTTCTGTGTCTAGTATGTTTGTGTGTACTTGTTCTCTCTCTAGTGTGTTTGTGTGTACTTGTTCTCTCTCTAGTATGTTTGTGTGTACTTGTTCTCTGTCTAGTGTGTTTGTGTGTACTTGTTCTCTCTCTAGTATGTTTGTGTGTACTTGTTCTGTGTCTAGTATGTGTGTGTGTACTTGTTCTCTGTCTAGTGTGTGTGTGTGTACTTGTTCTCTCTCTAGTATGTTTGTGTGTACTTGTTCTGTGTCTAGTATGTTTGTGTGTACTTGTTCTCTCTCTAGTGTGTTTGTGTGTACTTGTTCTCTCTCTAGTATGTTTGTGTGTACTTGTTCTCTCTCTAGTATGTTTGTGTGTACTTGTTCTCTCTCTAGTATGTTTGTGTGTACTTGTTCTCTCTCTAGTATGTTAGTGTGTACTTGTTCTCTCTCTAGTATGTTTGTGTGTACTTGTTCTCTCTCTAGTATGTTTGTGTGTACTTGTTCTCGCTCTAGTATGTTTGTGTGTACTTGTTCTCTCTCTAGTATGTTTGTGTGTACTTGTTCTCTCTCTAGTATGTTTGTGTGTACTTGTTCTCTCTCTAGTATGTTTGTGTGTACTTGTTCTCTCTCTAGTATGTTTGTGTGTACTTGTTCTCTCTCTAGTATGTTTGTGTGTACTTGTTCTCTCTCTAGTATGTTTGTGTGTACTTGTTCTCTCTCTAGTATGTTTGTGTGTACTTGTTCTCTCTCTAGTATGTTTGTGTGTACTTGTTCTCTCTCTAGTATGTTTGTGTGTACTTGTTCTCTCTCTAGTATGTTTGTGTGTACTTGTTCTGTGTCTAGTATGTTTGTGTATACTTGTTCTCTCTCTAGTATGTTTGTGTGTACTTGTTCTCTCTCTAGTATGTTTGTGTGTACTTGTTCTCTCTCTAGTATGTTTGTGTGTACTTGTTCTCTCTCTAGTATGTTTGTGTGTACTTGTTCTCTCTCTAGTATGTTTGTGTGTACTTGTTCTCTCTCTAGTGTGTTTGTGTGTACTTGTGTGTGTACTTGTGTGTGTACTTGTGTGCGGTGGGACATCCTGACAAACGGGACACGAAGACGGAGCGACCCGACCCGCCCCCGGAGGATTTGAAGGAAGCCTTTATGTCCTCAGCCACGACGAGGACAGACAGAGGATTCTTCTTCTTTCCTGTCCGTCCAGCCCGCCGTGCCCTCGTCCCGGCACAGAAAGGGACCCCCCCCAAACAGCCGGGGGCAGGCAGACGCATTATCCACGGCAACAGAGCGGCGCGCACAGGGATATTTTCTTTTCCCACGCGGGCGGCGGGAGGGTCAGGGGTTCACATCTTCCCCGGGCTGGTTAATGGTCTGGAGAGATGGTTAGCACGTACGATTAGTTTTAATCTACTACGTTTGACTGGGAGAGACGTTTCACCACTGGGGTGTGCGTTCAGCTTCCTGCAGAATGAGACAAACAGCCCCCTCTCGCCAGGCTCCTCCCGACTCTCGGGAGTAGAAAGAGACAAACACGCTCAGGAGATTCAAACGCCGGGTGGTTTTTATTCAACTCTTGCTGCACAGCGGTGTTCAGATCCAACCTGTCGCAGTGCAGAGGCTAGGTTCACATTCCGCAACACAAGTAGGGAGTTTGGTCGTGAACCATTTGAATCAGTGAACCTTGACGTCAGAAAAGCACCACCCACTCAAGCAACTACAATTAGTAGCAATTACTCAAGCAACAAGCAAAGAACGCTTTAAAAAGCAAGTACAGAGGTTACTTTTGGGTACAGGCACAATGACATATAACATTTGATTATTTTACATTTTGTAATATTTTGATATAATGCTAATGTAATGAGTTGGGTTGGATGGGTGTGGGGGGGGGGGGGGTTGTTTGATAATGTTATGTATAGTGTTTCGTATGTTTGTTATTGTTGGTTTTATTTTTAATTATGTTTGTTTGTATTTATTGTTTTATGTGGACCCCAGGAAGAGTAGCTGTTGCCATTTGTAACAGCTAATGGGGATCCAAATAAACTTAAACTGTACCTACAGTATGTTCAGATTCAGGTGCATTCTGTATCTACAAAAAACCTAACTTGGATAGTAATGTACTGGCAAATTATCGACCAATATCTAATCTACCATTCATTAGTAAAGTACTTGAAAAGATACTTTCAGTTCAAATTAATTCCTTTCTTGAAGAAAACAACATCAAAAACAAAACAATCAGAATTTCAATCGGGATTCAGAAAATATCATAGCACTGAAACTGCCCTCACCAAAATAATCAGTGACCTCAGACTAAACTCTGACGAGAATAAGGTCTCCATCCTTATCCTGCTAGATCTCAGTGCAGCATTCGATACAATCGATCACGATATTCTAATCAATCGTCTTGAAAACCTTGTCGGTTTCTCAGACTATGTGCTAAGCTGGTTTAGAACATACATCAGAGGGAGGACATTCTATGTTAAACTAGGAGGCCACATGTCTGAGATATATGACAACAACTATGGAGTTGCACAAGGGAGTTGCTTAGGTCCTTTACATGTTACCGCTGGGTGATATCATCCGAGAACATAATGTAGGTTTCCATAGATATGCGGATGATACACAACTGTACATATCTGCTGAACCAAATGATACAGCTATTAACATTAGGTTATGACTATAACCAAGTTCTGTTAGTATAGCGAAGCTCGGCATCGCTCTCAGCACTATCTCGCATACGTGCACGCGCACTGAATAAAGACCACAATGTACCTTTAATCCCAATATTCGTCTGACCACACCCCTATCAGCTTACCCATATAAGCAGGGGTGGGGCCACCCACTCTCCTCCTTCCCAAGCTTTCGCCACAAGGCGAGGTCAAAGGCTGCAGCGGCGTCGGATGCCGAGCTTCGCTATACTAACAGAACTTGATTATAGTCATAACCTAACGTTCTGTATCGTATCGCTCTCGCTCGGCATCGCTCTCTGCACAAGGGAGGCCGAGCGAGAGCCAACGGCCGACAAATACACCCCGCTGACAGCCCCCCACAAACCATCAGAACAGGGAGGGCCGAGCCCCCCCGACCCACCCTAATGGCGGGCACCCCCCCAATTAGGGGCTTCACGGGAGGGCGACGGACCCGACCGTGCGAAGAGGCACTCAAGCAACTCAACGCACAGGGTGAGCAGACCGTGGCTTGACCCCACGACTACACACACGCACAACCCGCATGCCACCCGGGAACGAACGGAGGAACAACCTCGTTACTGCCCCCAGAATCACGGGGTCAAGGGCAAACCCAACCCCGTGGCAAGGCCGTAGCAGCGGAGCACGAAGGAAGACCCAGACCCACCAAAAGGACTGGACTCCCTAGAATGGGGGCCCGGAGAAGTCCATGATGCCAGCATCAAGACCCCACCAGGTGGGCACGTAGTGCCCCGCCCCCCACATCGCCAGCGTATTCGGACAAAGGCCCCTCAGTTACTGCACCTGGTATTCCCAGGCGGAATCCCATCCAAGTACTAACCAGGCCAGAACCTGCTTAGCTTCCGAGATCGGACGAGATCGGGCGTGTTCAGGTTGGTATGGCCGTAAGCCGAGCGGGCCCTGTCCCCCCAATAGTACACCGCCTGGCACACTGACCCTGCAGAACAGGCAGTCAGCATGGCCGTAAGCACACAAAAAAGGTTAACCAACGGAAGCAGGCAGCGCACCGGGGAAAAACCAGGCAACAGGCTGTTAACCCTAGCCTGGAGACTGCGGACGAGACAGGCGCCAGAGGGGACAGCTGAACACAGCCGCCCCGGCGGAAGGAGCGTAAGCTGGCGGTGTTGCATGACCAAGCCTCCATTTAAAAACCCCCACCCAGAGGGGTCGAGGCAGAGAAGGCTGACACGATTGGCAGACGTCATGAACGTGCAGGGGCACCCTCAAACGGTGAACCCGGGAGTTGACACTGCTCCAACACACCAGGGAATCAACCACCTCGGTGTTACCCAATGCGGTGGTTGTTCCTATAACCCCTCAAGAAAAAACTCCAAAACACACCTGCGGGTATACACCGGCTATACCGCAGTACAAGTGTTTCAGTTTCCAAAAAGGGTTAACCCAGGCCTACGGGTCGCAAACATCACTTCGGACCGGGCCTGGCGGTACGGGAAGCACAGGGTCACCAGAGGAGGTCAAAAAACCACCCCCACAGGCCCCTCTTCGCCATGCGTGAGAGAGGAGCGAAAAATAATGGAGAACCAGCCCCTAAGCACACCGTACCTGGTATTCCCCGGCGGTCTCCCAACCAAGTACTAACCAGGACCAACCTGTGTAGCGGCCGAGATCCGACGAGATCGAGCGCGTACAGAATGGCATGGCTGTAAGCCATGACGACAGTGCTGAGTAAAAACATACCCAACCAGGGTCTCCATAGCGCTTAACCCTGTGACACCCAGACCGACCTGGCATTTTTCCCCCTGAAAAAAGCCCAAGTCCCTCAGGGTACCAGAACAGCAGATCTGCATCCCCCGCGGACAACGGGTTCAACTGATCTGGACCAGCGTGACCAGAACCAGTCCCGTGCCCTAACCACGCCGACATGCCTACTCCAGGAGAAGGGCAGATATGCGTGTTGATCTTAACATGAAAAGAAGGCGCCACCCAGACGTTCGGACGAACCGCGCCTGGTGGCCCACCCCAAGGGCGTGAGACCCCACCACATATGTTCAGATCCATCCCGTCATCATCCCCCAGACATGAACGAGAATCCGTCGACAACCCACCCAGGTCATGGGATGTGGTCGTCGGAAGAGGAAAAACCCCCATCTCAGTTGCTTTATAAAAACGCTGTTTCAACCACAAGCAACCAAGGCGTGCCAGTCAATCGCCTGTTTACAGCGAGCTAGCACTATACGTGCGTCGGGACACACCCCCATCAATGAAAAGAGGGGTGTGACACTCCCTAACTCCAACACTTCTGGAATAGAAAGAAGGAAGCATCAACAGTATGTATCCCAGTCTACACAGCCGGGGTAAAATTTTTTCACATTTTTACATCCCACCACCCTCCCATAGGAAAGAGACGGGGATCCCCAGAGAGACTTCCCACGCGAGCTGTACAGATTGAAAAGAATATATTGCACCTTGAGCCATGTAAAAAACTGGTTTTAGGGCCTCCAGGGAAGAGGCACTGAACCCATACACACTCAATAAACGAATTGAATCGAATATACATACAATAGAAAAGGACCCTTCTAGAGGGTCCACTCACTTTGACAATCTGAGGAGGAAGGCTCTGTACTCTGATGGAGGCTTCCTCACATGGAAGAAGGAGTCCGAACTCACAGAAGGCCTGAATAGGCGCTTGGTGAGGAGGAGCCCTGACCACCCCCCCTGAAAACAGATCCATCACATGGACCTGAACAGCACACGGAAGTCCTACCAACAGAGACGCGCACGGTGACGTACTCTATGGCGGGGGAATTCCTGCGGTGCACACGCCCAATATACCAGGCCGTGGGACCAGGAACTCCCCCCCCCCCCCCCCCGTAACGTGCCGAACCGCCACGTGACGGGAACCTTGAAGGACAGGGGGTGTACCCCTGACCGACAGAACAATGGGGAGAGGAAAGGTTACCAGTTCACCCCTTTACGACCCCACACCCATGATACGATGTAACGACAAAAAGAGAATATGACACAGTCATAGTCAGCTCTATGAAGCGTTTCACAGCTCCACACAGCGCATGAGCTAACCTGCTATCTGATTTTTACTAAGGAAAAACACAGAATAGAGAGGGCTCTAAGAACCCCGGTCCAACATACACATGTGCTTCTGTGGCCAGTACAACCCAGTTGTAGGTCACATGACACACACAACCCATCATCACCTACAAAAAATGGCAAAAACACTCAACAGAGGAACGCCGTTTTATTCACAATGAGAGAATACATCATTCTTGATTAGTATCGACCACAGGCCTTGCTAAGCACACATGACAGCAACCAAACCAATTTCCCTTTAGGAAATAAGTTTCTCCAGCAGATTTAGCACAACCTCAGCAATCAAGCTAAGAGTTACATCGTATCCCTACCACACAAAAGACACAATTAATGCACAACATGTCTGACAGGAGGATGAAAAAGTCCCCAGGGAACCGGGGGGGAAACACAATCCTCCTATTTTACCCTCAATACGGCCAGTTAAAACAGGAAAACCTGTTAATGTGTGAACACACTGTTCATTGTCATTACAGTCTGAGAAAGAACATTCTTTTACTCACTTGTCACCAAGCATAGCTTCATAGGTTAGTTACCTTAGTTGTGAGTACACGGCCGTGTTTCTCACACAACAACCAGATCATTACATCCCGTTTGCACGGAGAAGCTAACTGCCAGTGACAAAAACAGCTCACACATAACCCGCAACGTATCCTAAATGCATTGTAGCAACACACGTTTTGGGAAAAACACCGTTATTCACAATACATTTAGCAAAGTAAAACCAGAAGACGTGTTATGAGGTCTGGTCAACCCCGTTCCTACCCGGAACGCAGATCAGCGAAGTGCAGTCACAGACACCGTAGGAAACACAGCCGCTCCTGTGTGGTTCGAACTGGGCAGCGTTGCCGCTCCAACCCGCACTACAGTCCCCTGTTGATGCAACCTTGCCGTCCTGGCTCAGGGCAGGGTCGACGAAAACATCCCCTGTCAAGGATGACGTCGTGGTCAAGAGTGTAAAACATGTTAAAATCAAAGCACGTTCAACAGAAAAGCATCAAGCTAACGGCCGCTCCAACCGTTCGGGTGCTACTGCTTCTGCTCGCGAGACGCCGATCTAACGACGCACGCGATCAGAAGCGAGCTCACGGCGGCGCGCGAGAAGTTAAGCTACCCCGCGCCAGGCCATGGCCATAGCAGCAAGCCAACGTTACCTAGCGACCACGACATGCTAGCCCCGCAGCTAACAGCTGACTGGCTAATAGTAGGCCCTAAGCAGGCCATGCAGCGATCCAGCAGGCTAACGCAGCAGTTAACAGCTGACTGGCTAACCGTAAGCTATGAACATGTAAACAATGACATAACACTCACCCAGACAGGCCGCCGTTCTGAACCTCTCCTCACTTTTTAAGAGAAAAGAGAAAACAAGATGTCAACACCGCTTCACAACGGTGACTTTACCACATCCGACGGAATCAGCACAGTACCAACTGGCCTGTGTAGCTGACTTTGAACATGAATCTGCCGCTATCGCACATTACATGCACATATCCCCTCGTGAAGGAATACTCTCATTTGGATATGAAAGATGGGGCCTTAACACGGTGACAGAGAGAATCCACTCGTCCAGAACACACAGGGATCACCAGTGTCAATGGTCGCGGCCCACTAGTTAAAACTATAATGGTCTCCAGACCAAGGCCTTCTGTCGCCTAGGTGGCTGAACAAAGGACCCTAGCCTGGGGCCGGTTTCCATAAACTTTGTCAAGTAGCCCCCATAGCACTAACAGACAAGTGGAGCCCGCCAGCAAACACTACTCACCCAACCTGGAACGCACCGCTTCTCACAACAGCGGCATGTCCGACAGTTCAGCTGTGGCCTGACAGGTTTCACCCCAACAAACACAGCAAGGAACTGCAGTTGAGAAGCATGCAGCGGCGTGCTCCCAATACGAAAACCGGTGGAGGGTTTTTAGAATGATCATCATCTTCCAGACACTCCAGTACGAAGACAATATCGCCGTATTTTCTCGAAAATAGTGAGAGAGAAAATAAAGATATGATGTCAACGTATCCTTGTTTCCCAAAGCTGCTCCTAAACCTTTCTTCCATCATGGTGTCAAGTGTGGGGATCTACCGAGGCACTTCTTCCTTGTGGTGAAAGCGAGAAGGAGGAGAGTGGGTGGCCCCACCCCTGCTTATATGGGTAAGCTGATAGGGGTGTGGTCAGACGAATATTGGGATTAAAGGTACATTGTGGTCTTTATTCAGTGCGCGTGCACGTATGCGAGATAGTGCAGAGAGCGATGCCGAGCGAGAGCGATACGATACAGAACTCCATCACAGACTGCTTATTGGCAATAAATAAATGGATGAGTAAGAACTTCCTAAAACTAAATGAGAACAAAACTGAAATTCGTCCCCAAAACAAAAAAAGAAACGTTAATAAAGAACCTGGGAGGACTAACCCCTTCGATCAAATCTGAGGTCACAAGTCTCAGGGTTATCATAGATTCAGAACTGAACTTCAATTATCATATTAACAAACCAAAACATCGTTCTTCCATCTCAAAAATATAGCAAAAGTACAACCATTTATTAATCAAAACGATGCTGAGAAGCTAATTCATACATTCATATCTAGCCGGTTAGACTACTGTAATGCACTTTTCACAGGTTGAGAGCGATGCACTGCTCTGTTGTTAAGTTGTGAGCGACGCACTGCTCTGTTGTTCTATAAGGTCATTTAGAACTGTACTTTGTAAAGAAACTCAAAGTGTTAAGAGCGATGCACTGCTCTGTTGTATGTTAGAACTTTTAAAGAAACTCAAAGTATTAAGAGCAATGCACTACTCTGTTATATTCATCACACGTTTTACTGATGTACTGCTCTGTTGTATGTTAAATACCCTGTTGTATGTCCATTCTATTTGATTAGCCTATTTTTAAACTGAATCAAACTGCACTTTTTTTTATTCTATTTTTATTATTTGTATTACTGAATGAAACTCTAAACAGAGAGGCCTAATAATCAAAGACTCTAGCCACCCAAACAACTGCCTCTTTGAACTGCTGTGGTCAGGCAAGCGATACCGGAGTCTGCATTTACAGATTCACACACACAAGCACACATGAGCACACACACAACACACATACTGTATACGCTCACACACTAACAGTCACTTTAGCACGCACACACACACACACTCAACGGTCACTTTACACAATGGAAAGGTCACTTCAAAAAAAAAGAACAGGAGTGGTTCTTGTATAGTAATTAGTGCTGTCAGGCGATTCAAAAAATGTATCTAATTAATTACAGGATTTGTAATTAATTAATCTAATTAATCGCATTTTAATCGCATAACCATTTTAGGCCTGATATTCTATATTCTATAATCATATTTCAAATGGCATGTGTCCGGATGGCAGAATTCAGTACTGTATCTACAAAACCTTCTGTTTAATCATCTTCCATTTATTCATTTGCTTAGATTTTTCAGGTCTGGTAAATTTGAGCATGGTGTTATTCACAGTCAAAGATAAACAATTCTTTTATTGATATTCTCATTTGGTTCATTACAATTTACTCAAGCCTAGTAACAGACACACAGTATTTCTGACACTGGGAATACATTCCCTGAGATCAGGCATGCGTTCTTCATGGGACGGGGGGGCACTACGTGCAAGCCCAGATAAGTACTCGCTATTTGCATATCAATAGCGCCGGTCGTCAGGTGTGTTAAATACGTTCTCAGATACATTCACACCTAACTTGTTGTGAATGACATGTGTTACATTCCATTCGTAGAGGCAATTAGGCACCGTCTGTAGTCTGTGCTCAAGCGAGGGGACATTTATGTGCATTCGCGGGAGCGCACGTGGCGCCATTAGGTGCGTGCAATCCCAGTTGATTTCAGGAACGCACCACTGCTTGAGATCCATAGATGTCCCTAGAATCAGATACCAAGAACATGCAAATGGACCATATTAAAAAAAAAAAAGTCTGTACATGTGATGAATGAGATAAAAAAAAATGTTTTTTTAAACGTTCATTAATTGAGTTAATTTTCATAACGCGATAATTTGCTGTGTAATTAATTAATCTAATTAACGCGATAAACTGACAGCCCTAATAGTAATAGATGGATATAGCAAGATAGCATAAGGATATAGTATAAGTTAACTGTATATTGTATAGTATAGTATTGTATAGTAGTGTACATAAGACCCAGTGCCTCATTCATAGCTTAACACTGTATTGCACTATCGCAGGACCTTAGTATGTCTTTTACCATGCATTTTAAAAACTTTTATGTACATTATACCTGTTATGTCTTATTACTCACGGTGATGCGGCACGGTGGTGTAGTGGTTAACACTGTCGCCTCACAGCAAGAAGGTCCAGGGTTCGATTCCCGCTTGGGGACCAGGTTTCCATGATGCCAGTTACCCAGGTGGGGTATCTCCCAGGCCTTTCTGTGTGGAGTTTGCATGTTCTCCCCGTGCTCGCAAGGGTTTCCCCCCCGATAAGATAAACCCAATGGAAAAACATGCACAACAATAGATCGCTAACGCTGTGGCGTCCTTGACGAAGACGGACAGGAGCACTTGGATTGGTCCCCTGGCGCGGCTCACGTTGACGCCTGTCTGCTCCCGGCTGCCCTTGGGGGGGAAGGACGACGGGATGGTTTAATCGCAGATACGAATTGCATGCATGCATCGCATGTGTGCCAATTGATGACCTCTGAGCAGGTCCTAAATTATAAATTATTATTATACTCTTATTACTTGTATTATTGCACAATCGCTGCAGGCATGACCACCCGCATTTCACTGTATATGCTGTGACAAATAAAACTCTTGACTTGACTTGACTTGCTACCTCTCTATCTTTTTTATGCTCGCTTATGCCTGTATTTTTTACTGTTGTGAAGCACTTTGAACTGCAACTTCTGTATGAAAAGTGCTATACAAATAAAGTTATTATTATTATTACATTCAGATTCAGGTGCATACTGTACCTACAGTACGTTCAGATTCAGGTGCATACTGTATGTACAGTACGTTCAGATTCAGGTGCATACTGTATCTACATTCTGAATAAAAAATTTAAACAGGAATTGTAGTTTAGCTGCTAACAATAAAGATGTAGCAATAGAGCTCACGTGTGGAGCCGACGTGTGGAGCTGGCGTGTGGAGCTGACGTGTGGAGCTGGCGTGTGGAGCTGGCATGTGGAGCTGGCATGTGGAGCTGACGTGTGGAGCCAGCGTGTGGAGCCGACGTGTGGAGCTGACGTGTGGAGCTGACGTGTGGAGCCGACGTGTGGAGCTGACGTGTGGAGCTGACGTGTGGAGCTGACGTGTGGAGCTGACGTGTGGAGCCGACGTGTGGAGCTGACGTGTGGAGCTGACGTGTGGAGCTGACGTGTGGAGCTGACGTGTGGAGCCGACGTGTGGAGCTGACGTGTGGAGCCGACGTGTGGAGCTGACGTGTGGAGCCGGCGTGTGGAGCCGGCGTGTGGAGCTGACGTGTGGAGCCGACGTGTGGAGCTGGCGTGTGGAGCTGACGTGTGGAGCCGGCGTGTGGAGCTGGCGTGTGGAGCCGGCGTGTGGAGCTGGCGTGTGGAGCCGACATGTGGAGCCGGCGTGTGGAGCTGACGTGTGGAGCTGACGTGTGGAGCTGACGTGTGGAGCCGGCGTGTGGAGCTGACGTGTGGAGCTGGCGTGTGGAGCTGACGTGTGGAGCTGGTCGTATTGGTAAACTCCCCCCTCACATCACAACACTGTTGCAATGGAATCTTGGAACCTATTCTACACATTAAAATGACTGGCAGGTGCTGAGGGTTCCTCCAGTTTGCTGTGAACTAAAACTGCTTTTTCCTCTGATGCTTCCAACACCTGGAATGCCCTCCGACTGACTCTGAAGCTGAAGGTTCTTCCTTCTCTTGCTGCATTTAAAAGTATGATCTCTGACCACGGTGTGTCGACTTGTAACTGTCGGATTTGTATTGTTTATTCTATTATCTATTATTATTACATGGCGTTTTAACATTCGCCAAAATGCTTGATTGTGATTGGTCAATAGTGCTCGGTTGCCCCTAACAGCTGTCAATTATTTTTCGATAATTCAGCGCTGCTATGGGCAACGCGCAATAATGACCGCTGTTAGGGGCAACAGAGCGCTATTGACCAATCACAATCAAGCATTTTGATCGCAGTCACGAAAGCTAAGCTCAGCATGCACAGCTGCACTACATCAGGTGCAATCAAGTCCACACACCTGCCGATGACAGAGGAGCAACAGAACAAC
This sequence comes from Notolepis coatsorum, assembly GCF_963971535.1. Classification (NCBI taxonomy): domain Eukaryota; kingdom Metazoa; phylum Chordata; class Actinopteri; order Aulopiformes; family Paralepididae; genus Notolepis; species Notolepis coatsorum. Next base: position 84,218,212 of record NC_140167.1, read on the forward strand.
TGCGTCTGCATTTGATCTCGTCTTGTCGATGGTGTAAAATGAATTACTGTTAGTAAGTTAGCCCTGTAATAAGCGGGATAATGTATAGCTATACTCGGTCATTGTCGCAAAATAATTGACCTTCACTGCGTTTAGAACACCTCGGCGACCTCGTAGCTATACATTATCCCTTACTTAACTATGTCACACACATTGACAGTGTAATCAAGAAGGCACGGCAACGCCTCTACTTCCTTAGGTGCCTAAGGAAGTTCAAAGTGAGTCAGAAGAGCCTTAAGAACTTCTACTCAATAGAGAATGCACAATAGAGAGCATCCTGACTGGCAATATCACCTCCTGGTTTGGGAATAGCACCGCACAAGACCGTAGCAGACTACAGAGAGTGGCCCGTTCGGCCGAACGCACAATTGGAGGTGGACTTCCCACTCTCCAAGACATTTACAACAAGCGTTGCATGGGTAAGGCTAAGAGAATAATCAAAGACTCTAGCCACCCAAACAACTGCCTCTTTGAACTGCTGTGGTCAGGCAAGCGATACCGGAGTCTGCATTTACAGATTCACTTTTAAAAATAATCTTAAATTGTTTTTAAATTGTTTTTAACACTGTAAAGTAATTTTTTGTTTTTGTTTTACACTAATTTAATTTTAGCTATATTAATTGTTACAGTAGGTTCATTATGCATTGTGTGTACTGACTTTTAATAATTTTGTTTTTTGCAATAGTGATTGTTTTTGTGTGTTTTTTTGTGTGTGGACCCCAGGAAGACTAGGTTGCTATCGCACCAGCTAATGGGGATCCCTAATAAAATCAAATCAAATCAAATGGCAAGCACAGAGAGACTCAGAAGGAGCTTCTATCCCCAGGCCATCAGGATGCTCAATGACAATAACACTGTGTAACAAACCATCAAATACACTCGCAGCACACACATCCACACGTACACACTCACTTTAAATAAACAACTCACTGTAGCACCCACTTTATATTTATATTATTGGTAAAGAGATTTGCACTACAACTCATACCTCATTGCACCTTACCCTAAGTTGTACCTCATCCCATTTCTGCATTGTACTTTATATTGTATTGTAACTCAGTTACTAATTTGTTTCTACTCTGTATTGTATATTGTATATATGTATATTGAACACTTTTGTTTTGAACACTTTTGTTTACACTTGTTACATACTTTTTTATCTTCAACTCGTGCAAAATGCGGCTGCACGGATACTAACTAGAACTAGAACATTTGATCACATCACACCAGTTTTGTCCGCCCTACACTGGCTTCCTATTCAAGCCCGATCTGACTTTAAAGTGCTACTCCTCACCTACAAAATTTTAAATGGGCTTGCACTGCTCTATCTATCCGATCTCATCTCCCAATACTCGCCCGCTCGTGCTCTGCGCTCACAAAATGCGGGGCTTCTATCGATTCCTAGGGTTAAAAAGAAATCCGCCGGCCACAGAGCCTTTGTCTACCACGCTCCCTACCTGTGGAACAAATTACCTGCCGTCGTTAAGGGCGCCTGCTCTGTTGAAGTTTTTAAATCCCTGCTTAAGACCCATATTTTCTCAGGGCGGCTAAGTGGCGCAGTGGGCAAGGCGCTCGCCACTAATGCAGGAGATGATGGGTTCGAGCCCAGCTCTCGGCATTGCTACCAGCTTGGCTGGTCGTTCATACTAACGCAATTGGCAGTGTTAGGGGTGGGAAGCTGGTGGGTGGGGATCGGACGTTGTGGACAGCGACTCCTACAGGTCGGTTGGTGTGCCTGCGCAGCAGAATCAGGAAGCGACAGGGGCAGCGTGTCCCTCCCACGCAGACCCTGGCCGCTGAGAGATCGCGCTGTGCAGGTGAAAAGATGCGACGGCTGCCTCCTCGAGTACCGGAGGGGACACGTGATGCAAGGCTTGGTCCACATTGCAGCCGGCTTGTGGGAGGCATGGCCTAACAGCGTTCGAGACAGGGGAGGGTAGAATTGGACAATGCGAAATTGGGATGGGAGAAAAATAGAAAATGGGAGAAAAAGTTTATCCAAAAAAAGACTCATCTTTTCTCTCTCTCCTTCAACCTACCCTGATCTCACCTGGTCAGGGACTGACCTTTAGATTAATCTGTCTAATTTAGTTAGGATGTCTATCCTTTTGGCCTCTGTCTCTGTCTCGGCCGGTCCCGTGCCGCCTTCTGTCTGGCCTGCAGTGCTGAACCTTCTGAGTGGCTCCTCCTGCCCCCACGGGGCGTGCGGCCCTGGGCTGTTGTCTCGTATCTCACCCTGTGTCCATGCGCTTGCAGTGATTCTATCTATTGCTCTATTTCACAATTTTCTTGTATACTGTGGTTCTGCCGTCGCCATGTGTGCATGTGCTCACTGCATGTATCTGTTGCTCCATCTCCACCCACTACAAACATGGGAACTCTCTAACCCCCCCCCCCCCATCTCTCTGAGTGCTTGTCTCGTAGTGCTGACCAAGGTGGTGGATGTCTCTGGGTCTTGGCCAAGATTGCAGTGACTGCTCTACGTGCACCACCGAGGCCATGGATCAGCTTCTTACCGTCTTCTGTCCGTGGTCTGTCAACATGGTTTGTGGTCTGTCAACGTGGTTTCATTGCTGAGTTAAGTACTTCTATTCTATTCACATAATATGCTTACTTCATATATCTATTCTATTCACAACCACTTGTATCTATTGCTATGTCCGCCCACTACAATCACGCGAGCTGTCTAACGCCTGTCCCGTCTCCCTGTCTCCCTGTGAGTTGCTGTCCCGGAGTGATGACCGGAGTGTCGGACGTCCCGTGATGAAGACCGGGAGGATGCGACCCTCGCTGCATGCCCTCCTGTCTCCCTGTCTCCGGTTGTCTCGTAGTGATGACCGGAGTGCTGGACGTCCCGCGATGATGACGGGGAGGTTGCGACCCTCTCTGCGCCGCCCCCTATTTCCCTGTCTCCGGCTGTCTCTGAGCGATGATCGGAGTGTTGAACGTCCCGTAATTAAGACGGGGAGGACGCGACCCTCTTTGCGCCGCCCCTGTGCCTCATCTTAATCTTTCAAAATGTTCAGTTGCTATCAGCTCTGTCTTACATTTTTCAAAATGTTCAGTTGCTATTGCATGCACTCATCTGTGTTTCACTACACACATGAGTGCATGCTTACCAACTGTCCGTCTGCAACACTACTATCACCAACATCTAAGAAGGGAGATTCCCCCTTGAATGGCTCTTCTAAGGTTTCTCTCCTCCACACTGCCTGTGAGTTTGTCCTTACCTTCGCGTGGGGTATGTCTGGGAGTGTTTGCATTCATTCATTTATTTTGCATTTATTTTAAATTTGTTGGACCTTATGGTGTTCTTGTTTTGTTCTTGACTTATTGTGATGTTTCTTCTTGACTTGTTTAAAGAAGACGTGTCCAGCCCATGGGGACATTAACGTGTGTTGTCGGGCCTTACAAATAAATTTGATTTGATTTTGACTTCTTATCTTATCTATTTTATTTTTATCTAGCACACACTCAGGAGCAGAACAGGAAAAAGCATTTCATATAAAAGTATTCTGTATTTTTGTATGACAACTAATAAAGAAACTTGAACTTGTTTTGTGAGCTCGTCGTCATTGTAAATTAGGGTAAACTCAGTGTCTTAGGAGCTGAAACAAAGGTTTGAAATTAAATTTTATTAAATTAAATAAGTCCTCTCTCAGCGAAACCCATGCTGATCTTCATACTGGACAGTTGCAGTTCCAGGTAGTTAGCCACAAAGCTAATGTGAAATCAATGGGGCCAGTTCCAGCTAGTTAGCCACAGAGCTAATGTGAAGTCAACGGGGCCACGCTCCAGTGTGTACAAGCGACAACATAATTGGCGAGTAGGAAGTAAGGCTACGACTCCAAAATGATGACCTTACCCTTTAATAGTTCCCCAATGTTTTGGATAGAATGATCAACATGCTTTTATATTGACAACAACTCCAGCCAGAGTTATGGCTCATAGTAGAATATTTCTAAAATATCTAAAACAACTAAACTCAAGTTTCAGGAAGTTAAAACAATGATCAGAGATTAAAAAAAAAAAGGTTCTAGAACCTAAAATGTTAATGACGTGTTCCTCAATATGTAAAGCAAGGCACCAACACTAGCGATTTCCTGTGTAGCTCAATGGGGGTTCAGGGGTTCCGTTCCCTTGTGTAGCTCAATGGGGATTCAGGGGTTCCATTCCCTCATGTAGCTCAATGGGGATTCAGGGGTTCCGTTCCCTCGTGTAGCTCAATGGGGATTCAGGGGTTCCATTCCCTCATGTAGCTCAATGGGGATTCAGGGGTTCCGTTCCCTGTGTAGCTCAATGGGTAGAGCATGGCACTCACATATCCAGCGTTAGGGGTATATGCTGCAGGTACTGTCCACCAAGTACAAGTACTGTTATTTGACTGATCCAGAGACAGTAGTAGTAGTAGTAAATGAGGTGAAAAATATTAACAATGAAAATAGGAAGTGAGAGAGGTGAGAGACGGCAGGGATATCAGAGATGAAGTCCAAGTCCATAATTGTCTAGTCTTTAGCAGGAGTAAATTTCTCTCTCTCCCTCTCTCTCTCTCTATCGTGCTCTCTCTCTCTCGTGCTCTCTCTCTCTCTCCCTCTCGCTCTCCTGCGCGCTCTCGCTCTCTCGCGCTCTCTCTCTCTCTCTCTCGCTCTCCTGCGCGCTCTCTCTCTCTCTCTCTCTCGCTCTCTCACGCTTTCTCTCTCTCTCTCTCTCTCTCTCTCTCTCGCTCTCTCATAGCAGGACAAAGTCCCCGGCCGTGGCCGTGGTGGCGGTGGTGGCATCTCTGATGAACGGCCACTCTCTCTTCTCCTGGGCCGGGTCGGCTGACAGGTCGTAGTCCCGGCTGTGACCCGGCATGAAGGTGAACGCAGGGTACCGCTCCCTCGCCGACGGCTGCAGCACCTGACAACACAGAGACACAGAGACCAGGTGATCACTGACATCACAGAGACACAGAGACCAGGTGATCACTGACATCACAGAGACCAGGTGATCACTGACATCACAGAGACACAGAGACCAGGTGATCACTGACATCACAGAGACACAGAGACCAGGTGATCACTGACATCACAGAGACCAGGTGATCACTGACATCACAGAGACACAGAGACCATGTGATCACTGACATCACAGAGACAGAGAGACCAGGTGATCGAATTCACAAAGGGATTGCGCGGCTTTTTCTGACACAAAGCCTGTGCAAATAGCTCTGAAACGCAGTTTGCTATTCACAAAGGAAGCACAACGGGTGAAATGAGGTGTTAACTGCGTTGCCCTCAGCATTGCGTCTCGGTGCGTCGGTGCTATTTGCGACTATTTAAATGAGGTAATATGGGCGGAAGATGTGCCCCTTTCTATGCAAATGAGCCTCATCGCAAAGACACTCCAATTCACAAAGATCGGCGCTAATTGCCACACGCAGTTAACCTCTTAAACCTGAGCGGTCCGGTATGAGAATGACATCACGCCATAAATCCATCTCTACGGTATGAATGAATTTAATAATGTTGCGTTTTTTTTTTCAAAAGTAGCCAAGAGTAAAGACCCTAGCCCTGTCAAAACAGCAGCCAAAGTGTATCTTTTCAGCACTACGTTTGTTTACCAATGATTTTACGTGTTATTATGTGAAATATGAGTTTATAGAAATCTCAGGGCATCGAGTCGGAAAAAGGCGAGGTTTGATGCGAGGATTTGGCACAACCTAACTTGAGGGTAGTTTTTCAGAGAAAAGACACAGGGCTTTCAACAGGCTTTCGAATGAAAAAAAATAATACACTTCCCAGCTCACGCCAGCCCCTGTCAATCATCTGACTTTTTTTTTTATTATTACAAACCTGAACGTTATTGCCATAAATTTGAATGCAGTTAGTTTCTCTACCTTTCTGTGAATGTCTAGTAAAAAACGGCATTGCAATCTGATGAAAAATGGCGGAGAAATTTACATTATAAAAAAGTAACTGTGCTTACAGTAGATTTCATTCACGGTTTGGTCAGGGGCGCTTGGTGGCACTAAATCCAGATTGAACTCTGCCATTGGAAAGGGGAGATTTGGCCCGATCCATAGATGTGCGACTTGGCCATTCTGTTTTTATATCATTTCCATTTTTGTAAATAAAATGCTTTGTCTCCCAAAACCTACAAATGAAATCTGCCACAAAAAGCCCCACACTCCAAAGCTCCAAAGCAAGTATCTCATCCAGACAAGGTACAATAAAAACATAAAATGGATCTAGTTTTCAATTTCTCCCAAATCACATAAGAGACAAATTATTTCTTCCTCTCGGGATCCACTGAACCGTCCTGTTTAAACAGGAGCATTATTGAACTCATATTTGACTGTATACGATTATTATTTGACTCTATACGATTATTATTTGACTCTATACGATTATTATTTATCTCTATAAGAGTATTATTTGACTCTATACAAGTATTATGTATCTCTATACGAGTAGTATGTATCTCTGCAAGAGTATTAGTTTACTAGAAGTGTTATTTGACTTTATAAGAGTATATTCAACACCAGCTCACTGTGCATTTGGGTCCACGATTTTAAATGTACTCTGATAAGAGTCAAATATACAGTACAGTACACTGTGATCTTTGTGTAGAGAATTGTTCATTGTTAAGAGAAATTGTTAAAAGCTTTTCTTAAAATTGCTTGGTAAGTAGGAAAATTGTAGATATCATAAAAGACCCCAGCCACCCCAACAACAGCTTGATCCAACTGCTGCCTTCCGGGAGGCGTTACCGCAGCCTCAGAGCCAGGTCCAGCAGCCTCAGAGCCAGGTCCAGCAGAAGCAGAGCCAGGTCCAGCAGCCTCAGAGCCAGGTCCAGCAGCCTCAGAGCCAGGTCCAGCAGCCTCAGAGCCAGGTCCAGCAGCCTCAGAGCCAGGTCCAGCAGCCTCAGAGCCAGGTCCAGCAGAAGCAGAGCCAGGTCCAGCAGCCTCAGAGCCAGGTCCAGCAGCCTCAGAGCCAGGTCCAGCAGCCTCAGAGCCAGGTCCAGCAGCCTCAGAGCCAGGTCCAGCAGCCTCAGAGCCAGGTCCAGCAGAACCAGAGCCAGGTCCAGCAGCCTCAGAGCCAGGTCCAGCAGCCTCAGAGCCAGGTCCAGCAGCCTCAGAGCCAGGTCCAGGTCCAGCAGAACCAGAGCCAGGTCCAGGTCCAGCAGAACCAGAGCCAGGTCCAGGTCCAGCAGAACCAGAGCCAGGTCCAGGTCCAGCAGCCTCAGAGCCAGGTCCAGCAGCCTCAGAGCCAGGTCCAGCAGCCTCAGAGCCAGGTCCAGCAGCCTCAGAGCCAGGTCCAGCAGGCTCAGAGCCAGGTCCAGCAGCCTCAGAGCCAGGTCCAGCAGCCTCAGAGCCAGGTCCAGCAGAACCAGAGCCAGGTCCAGCAGCCTCAGAGCCAGGTCCAGCAGCCTCAGAGCCAGGTCCAGCAGCCTCAGAGCCAGGTCCAGCAGCCTCAGAGCCAGGTCCAGCAGCCTCAGAGCCAGGTCCAGCAGCCTCAGAGCCAGGTCCAGCAGCCTCAGAGCCAGGTCCAGCAGCCTCAGAGCCAGGTCCAGCAGAACCAGAGCCAGGTCCAGCAGCCTCAGAGCCAGGTCCAACAGGCTCAAGGACTCGTACTTCCATCAAGCCGCATCAGACTCATCAACACTACTTAGTCATTCATATTTGATTGTATATAATTATGTATTTAGTATTTTAAGTATTTTAAGTACCTTACGTTGATTTCATTCTACTGTTGCACTTGTTATATTAACTCTCTCAGCACGTTCACCTTTTTCATACATCATTATTATGCTGGTTTTATTGTGTTTTTGTGTATTGTATTGTTCTATTGTGTATTTTATTACCATGCTGTCGGTCGAGGGGGCAAGACCCAAGAATCTTGCTCTTTTTTGTATATAAATATGACGAAGATGCAACAATAAAGCTGAATCTGAGATATGCCCTCTCATTTTCATTCAAATCTATATCTTATCCAAAGAGATGATGAAATTAGTTTTTATATATTTGTCGTGATCTCATTTATTCCTTATATCTTTATCGTATCAAATATATATATATATATATATTTATTTTGTTCTTATTGAGGGGAACATTGCGTTAAGTGAATATTTACCAACCCTCCCATTATCCCTTGAATCTACAGTTAATATTTGGTATGTATTTCATAGATAGAACTGAGAACAGAAACAGAGATTTAAACACACTGGTACAATGTGCAAGATCCCTCTGTGGTCATTGGAGAAACAGAAATAGCAGAAGTAAGGTGTAAATAGAGATAAATAAGGTGTAAATAGAGATAAATAAGGTGTAAATAGCAGAAATAAGGTGTAAATAGCAGAAATAAGGTGTAAATAGCAGAAATAGCAGAAATAATGTGTAAATCGTGAGAAATAATGGATAAATAGCAGGAATAAGGTGTAAATAGCAGAAATAAGGTGTAAATAGTGAAACACAAGGTGTACTGTAGATGGTGAGAAATAAGGTGTAAATATCAGAACTAAGGTGTAAATAGCAGAAATAAGGTGTAAATAGTGAGAAATAAGGAGTACATAGCAGAAATAAGGTGTAGATAGCAGAATAAGGTGTAAATAGCAGAAATAAGGTGTAAATAGTGAGAAATAAGGTGTACAAATAAGGTGTAAGTAGTAGATATTGAGAAATAAGGTGAAGATAGTGGGAAATAATGTGTAGATAGCAGAAATAAGGTGTAAATAGCAGAAGTAAGGTGTAAATAGCAGAAGTAAGGTGTAAATAGCAGAAATAATGTGTAAATAGCAGAAATAAGGTGTAAATAGCAGAAGTAATGTGTAAATAGTGAGAAATAAGGTGTGAATAGCAGAAGTAAGGTGTAAATAGCAGAAGTAAGGTGTAAATAGTGAGAAATAAGGTGTAAATAGCAGAAATAAGGTGTAAATAGCAGAAATAAGGTGTAAATAGCAGAAGTAAGGTGTACATAGTGAGAAATAAGGTGTAAATAGCAGAAGTAAGGTGTACATAGTGAGAAATAAGGTGTAAATAGCAGAAGTAAGGTGTAAATATCAGGACAGCAGGCACCCACATCTGGTAAATTATCTTATTATCTTACCTTCTCCTTAACTTTTTAACATTAGCCTTAAATCTTTGCGTCATCAATGAGGATGTGTTTCATAATTCATCCCACAGCAGGTATTTATTGTTTATTATTTATTGGATAGGATTCTTCTTCCTGGGGTCCACACATAAAACAAAATCACATTAAATTACAACCAATGTGCATGTCCTCCTGGTTTTACCCTCAGAATGACCCCTGGAAATAGACATTTGAACATTAATATATATTTTTTTTATATGTAAATATAATAACATTTAAGATGTGCAATATTGCCGTACAAAATGGGACAAAATCAATGTGACATAATTAACCATCAGGAACAAACGTTGAAATTAATGAAGACATTTTGAAAAAAACTCAGATGTAACCCCCCCCCCCCCCCCCCAAAAAAACCTGATTACTCTAATAATTTTGTATGTATAACTTACACAAGGTTGGTGTGATTTACTATACTGTGTACTATTAATTAATATAGGAAAATGCATATTAAAATGGCTGTTTCACAATTAAAAAGGGTACGTTTAGGAGAGTTTAACCTCTGCTACGCTTGTGGTGTCTGTTCTCAGGGCAGCCGATCAGAGAGGAAAAGGGAACAGTCACATTCATGGCTAAATGCTGCCACCTGCTGGTGGAAGGCTATAACACTGCAAGGTGAACCAACTACAACATGAAACAAACAAAATTAAAACATGCACTCTCCGCCATATTCACTACTTTGATTGCTCCCTAATTTCTCCATTAACACTTTACTTGAGCCATACATCTATAACATAATTTAAGGATATATACATACAATCCTAACGCAGTATGTGTTTAATAATACACATAGCTGACAATAAGTCCATATCAATAACCACACATATTAGCTGACAATTAGCTCCATATCAATAACAAGACTAAGTTATGAATCTTATGAAAGCTTCATATGGGAATATAAAATGTTATAAGCCAATTATAACACGCTTTTAATCGCCTATACACTGTAATGGGACATTATAATATATTATAACAGAATGCCTTAATTAGGCTGAATGTTCATCACTTGCTTTTAGCTGTGACATGGAAACATGGCAATAACTAAATGTTTATGGTTCATGGTCATACTAATATTAACAGTTATATATCAATAATTAATATGATCTATATTCACAAGCAGTTTCCCCTGAATTCTATTCGCAATTTGCGGGAAACATTTAATAATTTGTAGACAAAAATACAAAAATACAGAAAAACACGGCTTACCCAGAGATCTGAGCTGCTGGAGCTAAACATAGTAAATATAGACTGATTATATATCTATAATATATTCAGATATAGACTGGGTATATATCTATATATTCAGATATAGACTGGGTATATATCTATATATTCAGACTGATTAGATATCTATATATTCAGATATGGACAGAGTATAATATTCAGATATAGACTGAGTATATATCTATATATTCAGATATAAGAATATATTAGGTAATTCTCAGATACCGATACCCTATTTTAGCTTGGTATCAGACCAATATCCCATACCAGAATCAGTATTTTAGCCTGGTATCAGACCAATATCCGACACCAGTATCACTATTTTAGCCTGGTATCAGACCAATATCCCACACCAGTATCACTATTTTAGCTTGGTATCAGACCAATATCCCACACCAGTATCACTATTTTAGCTTGGTATCAGAACAATATCCGACACCAGAATCAGTATTTTAGCCTGGTATCAGAACAATATCCCACACCAGAATCAGTATTTTAGCCTGGTATCAGAACAATATCCCACACCAGTATCGGCATCAGTATGGTTTGTGGTGGTCTCTCCTACCTTAGAGACCTCGTGGCAGATCCTCTCGTAGTCCTGAGCGGTCCTGGAGTAGAACCCTATGGTACAGCTGGGGTCCATCTTACTGAAGGACATCTTCTTGGGAGAGGGACAATGATAGGACTAGGGAGACGGAGACAATAGAAATCACAAACTAGAGACAAGGGACGGCATCAGAATAGATTGAGCTACTGTGATCCCAATCCCATACATGTCAAGGACTACCTTTAAAATGTACAAAGTTACCCGGTTATATTCTGGTTGTGGTCTTATGGTCCATATACTCAATTTCTACCTGCCTACTACTACTGCTTACACTATAATCATAACTACCTAGCTCAAACTAGAGTCTACCCATATAACTGTTGTATGACTGTATGATAGCATACAATATCACAGATATATCCATGTCTGTCTGAATATACCTGCATATAATCCTTTCTATATACCTATTTATACACCTGCATATAACCCATATAACTCTGTATGATAGCATGTACAATAATGCTGTATATACTGTATACATATATTTATATTTACTGTATATATATGTATCTACATCTGTCTGTATATACCTGCATTAATCCTTTTTACAACCCTGTAGATACTGTATTTATATCTGTACATATCTTAAAGATCCCCTCCACTCAAAACTCAAGACATGTTTTTATGTTTAACTCTTGGAGGCATGACTTTGACTATACAGATTGTTATTTATGGTTAACTCCTCTTGGAGGCGTAACTTTGATTATACAGATTGTTATTTATGACTTTGACTAAACAGATTGTTATTTGTGACTTTGACTAAACAGACTGGTATTTGTGATTTTGACTATACAGACTGGTATTTGTGACTTTGACTATACAGATTGTTATTTGTGACTTTGACTATACAGATTGTTATTTGTGACTTTGACTATACAGATTATTATTTGTGACTTTGACTATACAGATTGTTATTCGTGACTTTCACTACAGATTATTATTTGTGCAGAATTTGTCACCAGAGCATCTTTTCCACACTCTTCCTGTGGAGAGGGAGAGTTTCTCTGTATGTCCATGAAATCTGAGTTGCATGTGTGATGTCACTAATAGGTTGAACCTATCATGGTCCAATATGTGGTGACTTGACACCTTTATCTTCAGCGACACAGAGAGCTGAGTAGATATTGACATGTCTTGAGAGAATATAAGATGCCGACTTGGGATTCCTGGTAAATATCAATGGATGCTTGTTTTCAATTAGCATATTCATAGAGCCTTGCATCTCAATGGAGGTCGAAGGTGTAAGAGATGCTGCTAAGCTATTTTCAGTAGTTAATAAAGTAACGAGGAGGCAATGCCTGTGTGAGTCTTTGTTACATATTGTATAAGTAATATATTTATATTCCGTATCGGTAAAAGTCCAAAACAAATCACAGCAACCGGGAGTCAAACTAACAATGATTGTGGTCGCCACTAGACTAAGACACCCACCCACCCTGATACAAACACAGCAATACTATGATGATGATGATGATGATGATGATGATGATGATGATGATGATGATGATGATGATGATGATGATGATGATGATGATGATGATGATGATGATGATGATGATGATGATGATGATGATGATGATGATGATGATGATGATGATGATGATGATGATTCATTTGAACATTTAACGGTTATGGTTATGGTTAAGATAGAAATGTAGGTTTACGGTTATGGTTAGTTTAAGGTAACAGTAGGGCTGACCCCCTATTAGTAGATTAGATTAGTCGACTAATCGGTCGAAAGGAGTCGTAGTCGACTGCCAACCTCTTAGTCGAATACAAAAAAATAATAAATAAAAGATTGTTGTTTTAAAATTTAGCTGAGTTTAGTGCACATATGGCCCTGGGATAAAAACTAAACTTCAGTCTGTTAGTCCAGGTGGGCATGACGCTGAAACGCCTGCCTGAGCGCAGCCGCACGAGGTGCTTGTTGCCCGGGTGGTGTGGGTCCTTCAGTATTTTTACTGCTTTTTTGAGGCAGCGGGAGTTGTATAGTCCCTCCAGTAATGAACACACTAGACTAGACAAATATCAAGATATATCCATCAGTGGACCAATTGCATGCTTTTGCAGAGGACAAGAAGCCTTCAGTCGACTCCTTCAGACATTAACACTTTGATCGCCATGGTTAAATTCATAATTTACCATCCCTAGCCAGCTCTATTTGTCTATGGAGAAGTTCCCCTTCTTTGCAGGGCTATAACTTTTTAAATTGTATTGCTAAATTGACATTATTATGGCCCATTCAATGTCCTATATCTATTGTTCAGGGTGTAGCAACGTTATACTTTTTCATTCACATATTCATACTAAAATACGGTCTAAAGTATAAGTATGTTTTTATCGTTTTCTGCAGCTTTCTCCAGAACTTGATTTATAGCCCTAAATGCATTATATTGATGATCAAATACAGTTTGATAGCGATCGGTGCCAGATAAAAAATTTCAACTGCACGTAGTTCTAGAAGTTACTACGTATGATCTGATGTTGACCGGATGGGCGGGGGTTCGTTTATAATTCCGTGGGCAACGTTATATCATTCATCTAGTGTGGGTGATATGATCATTAGAGCAGTTAGTATAGAGGACATTAGAAAATAACGCTGAAACCCACCGTAGCTTCCTCGCGCCGTTGGCAGATGAGCGTGGAACAGAATTTTTTCTATTATGGGATGGAGAAATACCCGATCCATTTCCAGGTTGTATAATAGTATATACGTCCAAATCATGTTGTTTATCGAGTTATTGGCAACGGATCGCTATGTATTGTGTCGAGCTCGAGTCCCGGGACCTATAGCGAGTGATCGGACCGAATTGAAATGAGCACCAGCTTCTACATCCTGTTTCTCCCCTGGGCGATCCCCCGATCGGCCACCAGATGGCGCTCATGAACCGTTAGAGAGTTGAGTGGAGCTCAGCAGTATATCTCAGGTCCCCGGGGGAGAAATATGATTTCGATCACAGATTTTTGAAATATTGATATCAAAGACGTGTTACGGCGTCTTCGGCAGAATGAGCATGGCGGGGAAAGACGAGTTTCGGCGTCTCCGGCGATTAAAGTGTTAAGCACCCCCACAGCCCAAATGGAATGATAAAAAAAAAATATATATATATATATTTTTTTGTCGACTAATAGTCGACTAACGGCAAATTTTGGCCAATCATAGTCGACTATCCAAATCCTTAGTCGGGGACAGCCCTAGGTAACAGTATGGTTATGGTTAGGGTTATGGTTAGTCTAAGGTAACAGTGTGATTAAGGTTAGGGTTAAGGTTATGGTTAGTTTAAGGTAACAATATGGTTATGGTTATGGCTAGTCTAAGCCTTAGACTAGCCATAACCCTAACCTTAACCACACTGTTACCTTAGACTCTAAGGTAACAGTGTGGTTAAGGTTATGGTTAGTTTAAGGTAACAGTGTGGTTAAGATAGATAGAAAGTTAAGGTTATGGCTAGTCTAAGGTAACAGTGTGGTTAAGATAGATATAAAGTTAAGGTTATGGCTAGTCTAAGGTAACAGTGTGGTTAAGGTTAAGGTTATGGCTAGTCTAAGGTAACAGTGTGGTTAAGGTTAGGGTTAAGGTTATGGCTAGTCTAAGGTAACAGTGTGGTTATGGTTATGGCTAGTCTAAGGTTAGGTGAAGCTATCAGAAAAGTGTGTCTTGGTAGTCTTGAGGTAAAGGCACTTGCCTCCCATGTGAGTGTCCTGGGTTTGTTCCCCAGCAGGGGAACTCAAACGTTTTCTGAAAACGTTAAAAGTTAAATATCTTTGAATATGTAATATATGTACGTATTTTGTAAACTTTATTTACATATTCTGGTGTGAGAACAGCCTCTCAGCAGCCGCTGAATCAGTCGTATAGGTTCTTTCCCCCCAGTGTGTGATCTGAGAGAGGCGATCTCCACGGTGTTGTCACAGTAGAGACACAGTAGAGACACAGTAGAGACACGTTCCCTCCGGCTTGCGCTGTTGTCACATTATACGCAGCGGCAACAAGAACTTCCTCTGCAGCCGCCCTGCAATGATAGATGCCGCTTTTTATACCTTCCTGCTGAAATATTCAGAGTGTCCCGGCTCTGTACCTGAGACTAGATGTGCAGTATTTCTCTGAGAGCGCGGCAGGCCTCACGTGTCCTGCGCCGCAGATAAATCAGAGGCCGGGGAAGCGGGGTAATTGAGCGGAGGGGCTGCTTTAAGATTCATACCCTTAAGTACTTACAGAAACTATTAAATTCACATTACACAAGGCCCAGGCGCGCTCCCCGAGTGTAATTTCACATTACCCAGAGAGGGGAATCGCTGCCGCGGTTGCTGACGTCCACAAAAGACTGACAATAATGAGGGTCCATGTAAATCAAGCTGTCATCTGCAAGGACAAAACAAAAGACAAGTTATTCAAAAAAAACATCAGATTATTACAAAACGCTGCTTTTGCTTCTCTCTCTCCCTCTCTCTCCCCAATTTCTATGCAGAGCAGCTCAAAGTCATCCTGCTGTTGCTGCGGCCGCCGCACCTCAGAGTCAATATGCCTCCCGGAAGGTTGCCGCTTTTTAATATCCTCCCCGAACCGGATTAAACTCTGCATAATCAAAAACATTGTCGTACAAGCGCCCGCGCTAAAAAGGAGGGCTGACGTAAAATTTTTGCGCAGGGAATTACTTTTACAAACACGCAATTACACCCCGGACATTTGCATATGATGAATGCACGCGGTGCCGGTCGCGTCCCGGCGGGGTGCGAAACGCATCGCTTGTCATTTAGACATCAGGCGACGGTGGATCTCAAATGGGGGAAAATGTAAATGCGTAAATATTGACTGCCGGGATGTACAACTGAAGGTTCCTGCGGCCCCCTGAAGGTGATGGAGAGTGGCTCACTTTGTGCAGCTCTGGGGAGTTCAATTTATGCATGGAGTCCTTATGGAAATCAATTACGCAGACCCACAAACTTGGGGAGGTTTACTTGTGATGAATGGGAGAAGGCGTTGACGGGTCAGAGGAGCCTTCTCCTTCCTCCTCGCTCCTCTCCTCATGCAAACAGGAATGCATTAACTTACTTTGTCTCTTTATACAGAGGATGAGGGAGGGGGGGGGGTGGCGGGGGGGGTTGGTATTATGCAAAATTATCTCCTCATTCACACCAACTACTTGCTTTTTTCCCCCTCTGGGCAAACACTCACCTTGAAATCCTACAAAGTAACAGGCCTGTCTGGGCTTTCCTCCAATGATCCCTATGCAGTACTCAAGACTCAGGATGCCCTGGATGGAAAGACAGACAGAGAGACAGATGGGTGGACAGACAGGGAGAGAGATAGGGAGAGACAGACAAGATAATATACTTAATTTATTTGTATTGTATACAGTATATATATATATATATATATATATATATATATATATATATATACGTATACAAGTCAAGTCAAGGATGTCTTTATTAATTGGGGTGTCATAGCAGCATGGGGGGTATAGGCAGGAACGATAATAATAGATAATGGAAATAGTAATAATATAAATAGTAGAACATAGAACTAATAGTGGAATGGCAGAATTCAATCAGTAATAATAATAATAATATATAATAATAACATGATATATATCGTAGTAGCACGCTGCACCAGAGTCCATGCAGTGTTTAGTAATTGAGGCCCTGTTTAGACGGAAACGCTAGCAGGTGAATCCGCAAAAATATTTTTTCGGATGTGCCTTTTGTTTATACGGCAACGACGTTTTTACGGGGAGAAACCGCAAAAAAAGTGAGACCACCTTCCTGGGTGGAATTCCTAGAAACGATAAACCTTTGCGCTATCATCTAAACTGTCAAACCGCATAAAACTATGACAAAAGGGTTCTCAAGGCTCTCGTCGCGCGTACTGCTTACATCACAGGCATGCGCCAGTAGCCTAGAAGCGTAAACAAAGCATGTCTGATTCTATCCATGGCAATCACCTGAAGGCTACATTGGCAGTACTTTTAAATACACAAGAATCTGTCCCGCGGCTATCGCAACTATTAGTGACTGGAGCCACTGTCTGTGAGTGACTCTGCTTTGGTCCAATCACATTCCCCCACCCACAGTCTGCGAATCAGAGGCAGAGTAGGGCGGATCTTCACAGCACGTCATGTGACATATGCGCCAATCGTGTGACAGCGGGGCTCCGTCGTCTCGAGTCTTTACAGCCTCGTCTGCACGCAGAATTCCATCCCAAAACACTAGTCTAAACGCAACATTAAAAGTGAGACCGCAAGTCGACTTTTGCGGTTTCTGTTCAGACTCTCTCCGTCTAAACATGGCCTAAGAGTCAGACAGTCCTAACAGTTCTCAAGTTCTACAGCCGTTAGTTCTCCAACTACTGGCAGCGGACCATGCCCACAGCTGTATAGTTCTACTAGGTGACCTCTGAGACAGCTGTATACTTTTACTAGGTGACCTCTGAGACAGCTGTATACTTTTACTAGGTGACCTCTGAGACAGCTGTATGGTTTTACTAGGTGACCTCTGAGACAGCTGTATGGTTTTACTTTGACCTGTGAGACAGCTGTATAGTTTTACTAGGTGACCTCTGAGACAGCTGTATGGTTTTACTAGGTGACCTCTGAGACAGCTGTATGGTTTTACTTTGACCTGTGAGACAGCTGTATGGTTTTACTAGGTGACCTCTGAGACAGCTGTATGGTTTTCCTAGGTGACCTCTGAGACAGCTGTATGGTTTTACTTTGACCTGTGAGACAGCTGTATGGTTTTACTTTGACCTGTGAGACAGCTGTATGGTTTTACTAGGTGACCTCTGAGACAGCTGTATACTTTTACTAGGTGACCTCTGAGACAGCTGTATGGTTTTACTTTGACCTGTGAGACAGCTGTATGGTTTTACTAGGTGACCTCTGAGACAGCTGTATGGTTTTACTTTGACCTGTGAGACAGCTGTATACTTTTACTAGGTGACCTCTGAGACAGCTGTATGGTTTTACTAGGTGACCTCTGAGACAGCTGTATGGTTTTACTTTGACCTGTGAGACAGCTGTATAGTTTTACTAGGTGACCTCTGAGACAGCTGTATGGTTTTACTTTGACCTGTGAGACAGCTGTATAGTTTTACTTTGACCTGTGAGACAGCTGTATGGTTTTACTTTGACCTGTGAGACAGCTGTATGTTTTACTAGGTGACCTGTGAGACAGCTGTATGGTTTTACTTTGACCTGTGAGACAGCTGTATAGTTTTACTTTGACCTGTGAGACAGCTGTATGGTTTTACTTTGACCTGTGAGACAGCTGTATGTTTTACTAGGTGACCTGTGAGCGCCCGCGTCCACCTGCCGCATATTACTGGGCGCAAGCGTCTTTTGTCAATTGTTCCCAATGAGGACAGAGCGTATGCGGCCGCATGCTGCGGCCTATAGGAAATGCGCTGCAGTCGGCTTCTTTTTTCAGCGCTTTTCAGCTTTTTTGTGCGGCCGCACCCAGCGTTTAAAGTTGAAACTTTCTGAACTTTTCAGAGCGATTACTAGGTGACCTCTGAGACAGCTGTATGGTTTTACTTTGACCTGTGAGACAGCTGTATAGTTTTACTAGGTGACCTCTGAGACAGCTGTATGGTTTTACTAGGTGACCTCTGAGACAGCTGTATGGTTTTACTTTGACCTGTGAGACAGCTGTATGGTTTTACTAGGTGACCTCTGAGACAGCTGTATGGTTTTCCTAGGTGACCTCTGAGACAGCTGTATGGTTTTACTTTGACCTGTGAAACAGCTGTATGGTTTTACTTTGACCTGTGAGACAGCTGTATGGTTTTACTAGGTGACCTCTGAGACAGCTGTATACTTTTACTAGGTGACCTCTGAGACAGCTGTATGGTTTTACTTTGACCTGTGAGACAGCTGTATGGTTTTACTAGGTGACCTCTGAGACAGCTGTATGGTTTTACTTTGACCTGTGAGACAGCTGTATACTTTTACTAGGTGACCTCTGAGACAGCTGTATGGTTTTACTAGGTGACCTCTGAGACAGCTGTATGGTTTTACTTTGACCTGTGAGACAGCTGTATAGTTTTACTAGGTGACCTCTGAGACAGCTGTATGGTTTTACTTTGACCTGTGAGACAGCTGTATAGTTTTACTTTGACCTGTGAGACAGCTGTATAGTTTTACTTTGACCTGTGAGACAGCTGTATGGTTTTACTAGGTGACCTGTGAGACAGCTGTATGGTTTTACTTTGACCTGTGAGACAGCTGTATAGTTTTACTTTGACCTGTGAGACAGCTGTATGGTTTTACTTTGACCTGTGAGACAGCTGTATAGTTTTACTTTGACCTGTGAGACAGCTGTATGGTTTTACTTTGACCTGTGAGACAGCTGTATAGTTTTAATCTGACCTGTGAGACAGCTGTATAGTTTTACTTTGACCTGTGAGACAGCTGTATGGTTTTACTTTGACCTGTGAGACAGCTGTATGTTTTACTAGGTGACCTGTGAGCGCCCGCGTCCACCTGCCGCATATTACTGGGCGCAAGCGTCTTTTGTCAATTGTTCCCAATGAGGACAGAGCGTATGCGGCCGCATGCTGCGGCCTATAGGAAATGCGCTGCAGTCGGCTTCTTTTTTCAGCGCTTTTCAGCTTTTTTGTGCGGCCGCACCCAGCGTTTAAAGTTGAAACTTTCTGAACTTTTCAGAGCGATTACTAGGTGACCTCTGAGACAGCTGTATGGTTTTACTTTGACCTGTGAGACAGCTGTATAGTTTTACTAGGTGACCTCTGAGACAGCTGTATGGTTTTACTAGGTGACCTCTGAGACAGCTGTATGGTTTTACTTTGACCTGTGAGACAGCTGTATGGTTTTACTAGGTGACCTCTGAGACAGTTCAAGTTTCAAGTTTCTTTAATAGTTGTCATACAGAAGTACAGAATACTTTTGTACAAAATGCTTCTTACTGTTGCGCTCCAGAGACTGTGCATGACAAGATAAGTATGAAATAAAAACATAGTAAAAATTAGAAGAAAAAAAAGAGGTCACAGTGTTCAGTTTAGACATATGTACAATGTTCGTAGACGTAGTTACCATACAATATACAATACTGTGCAGTGTACTAATATACAATACTATATAGTGCAAGGCATAAATGGACGAGGTGCAGTTTAGGTACAATTCACAGTAGGTGTACGAGTTGTAGTGCAAATCCTTTATCAATAAATATAAAGTGTAAGTGTGTTTGTGTGATCTAAAGTGTGGAGAGTGGGTGCTGCAGTGTGTTGTTTGTTTGAGTGAGTGTGTGTGTGCGTGTGGGTGTGTGTGCTGTGTGCATTTGATGGTTGTTGCATAGTGATTATTGTTCGTTTAGCGATTATTGTTCGTTTAGCAGCCTGATGGCCTGGGGATAGAAGCTCCTTCTGAGTCTTTCTGTGCTCGCCATAAGACTCCGGTATCGCTTGCCTGACGGCAGCAGTTCAAAGAGGCAGTTGTTCGGGTGGCTCGAGTCCTTAATAATTCTCTTAGCCTTCCCCTTGCACCGCTTGTTGTAAATGTTCTGGAGGGTGGGAAGCCCCCCTCTAATTGTGCGTTCGGCTGAACGTGTCACTCTTTGTAGTCTGCTACGGTCTTGTGCAGTGCTATTCCCAAACCAGGAGGTGATGTTGCCGGTCAGGATGCTCTCTATTGTACATGAGTAGAAGTTCCTAAGGATCTTCTGACTGACTTGGAACTTCCTTAGGCGCCTGAGGAAGTAGAGGCGTTGTCGTGCCTTCTTCACAACACTGTCAATGTGTGTGGTCCATGTCAAGTCCTCGGATATGTGGGCTCCGAGGTACTTGAAACTGTTCACTCTCTCAACTGGTGCCCCGTCGATGCTGAGGGGGCTGTAGTCCTTGACCCCCGACCTCCTGAAGTCCACAATCATCTCTTTTGTTTTGCTGACGTTCAGGGAGAGGCAGTTCTCCTGACACCACTGTGACAGGTTCTCTACTTCTTCCAGGTAGGCCCTTTCGTCGTTGGCAGAGATCAGGCCCACCACTACTGTGTCATCAGCAAATTTGATGATGGTGTTGTTGTTCCGCTGTGCTACGCAGTCATGTGTGTACAGGGAGTAGAGGAGGGGGCTCAGAACACAGCCCTGGGGGGCCCCTATGTTGAGCGTGATGGATGAGGAGGTGCAGTTGCCGGCTCTTACCACCTGGGGTCTGCCCGTCAGGAAGTCCAGGACCCACTGGCACAGGTCATAGTTCAAGCCCAGGTCCCTGAGCTTGGCTATGAGTTTGGAGGGGACTATGGTATTGAATGCTGAGCTGTAGTCGATGAACAGCATTCTCACATAGTTCCCCTTCCTCTTGTCCAGATGTGATGCTGCTGTGTGCAGCACATGGGCTATGGCGTCCTCCGTGGACCTGTTGGGGCGATATGCAAATTGCAGAGGGTCCAGGTTGATGGGGAGGGAGGAACAGATGTAGCCCTTCACTAGCTTCTCAAAGCACTTCATGGCTATGGAGGTGAGGGCTACAGGGCGGTAGTCGTTGAGGCAAGCGGGCGTAGATTTTTTGGGTACAGGGATGATGGTGGACTTCTTCAGACAGGTGGGGATGACGGCCTGTTCCAAGGACAGGTTGAAGATGTCAGTGAATACCGGGGCCAGTTGGTCGGCACAGACTTTTAGGACGCGGCCGGGGATGCCGTCCGGTCCTGCTGCCTTCCTGATATCCACTTTTTTAAAGATCCGTCTCACCTCATGCTCTGTTACCCTGAACACTGAGTCTCCATCAGCAGACCCCCCCCCCCCCCATTGCCGTGGTTTGTAGGCTGGTGTTGTTATTCACAGCCTCAAACCTCGCATAGAAGGAGTTGAGATCATTTGCTAAGGAGATGTCACTGTTCAGTTTGAGGGGGGTTCCTTTGTAGTCTGTCATTGTTCTGAGGCCCTGCCACATGCCTCTAGAGTCAGCCTGTTCAAACTGAAGTTCAACTTTATCCCTGTAACGCCGTTTTGCCTCTATTACTGCTCTCCTGACGTTGTATCTTGCCATCTTGTGTTCTTCCATGTTGCCTGTCACCAGCCCGGTGTTGTATGCTGATGTGCGCACTTTCAGAGCCTCACGGACGGATTTGTCTACCCAGGGCTTTTGATTTGGGTAGATATTAATTTTGGTGGTGGGGATTATTACTTCTACCTGAGTACAGACATAGTCAATCACCGTTTCGGTGTATTCGTTAATATTGGCTGTGTTATCACGGAATACACTCCATTCTGTGCTTCCCAGCACTGCTTGGAGTGACTCCACTGACGTCACGGCCCAACGCTTAACCTCTCGCGAGACCACCGGCGTTCGCTTGAGACTCTGTTTGTACTTAGGCAAAAGAAAAATTGCGGCGTGATCGCTTTTACCGAATGGACTAAGAGCCTGTGACTTGTACCCATTCTTAAATTGCGAGTATACATGGTCTAATATGTTCTCGCCTCTGGTGGGACAGGTCACATGCTGATAGAAATTCGGCAGCACCTTTTTAAGACGCGCGCTGTTGAAATCCCCCAAGACCAAAATGGCCGCGTCAACGTTAGCTGCCTGGAGTTTGTTTACCTCGTCGTGAAGTTTTGAAAGTGCGACCTCAGTGTTCGCGTGTGGTGGAATGTACACTCCGATGAGGATGATGGACGTTAACTCTCTTGGGAGGAAGAAGGGTCGACATTTTATCGTGATAAACTCCAGGTCTGGGGAGCAGTGGTTAGACATTTCCTTTGTGTTGCCTAAATCGCACCACTCCTTGTTTATCATGAAGGCAATGCCGCCTCCTTTCTTCTTTAGTGACTCTAATGCCGTCCGGTCTTTTCGTAGAACGAAGAAGTGGTCTGCCGGTTCTATTGCATGATTCGGGACATCTGGACTCAGCCAAGTTTCTGTGAAACAGAGGACGTTACAATCCCGAATGTCCCTCTGGAATTGGATCCTTGCTCTGATGTCGTCCAATTTGTTTCCTATCGATTGCACATTGGCCAACAATATGCTGGGCAATGTGGTTCTGTGTCGTTTGGACCTCAGTCTGTTCCGGACCCCGGCTCTCTTTCCTCGTCTTCGCGGCGGCTTTTGGTCTTGTCCGTGGCCGGCATAACAAAGGATCTCGGCGGGCCATTTCTGCTGTTCAGCGATCCGATCCAGAGAGCAATCCAAACGGTAAGTTTTTCTTAATCCAATGTCAATGATTGACTGACGGTCATACACATATAATGCACCAACAGTTGGTGCAAATAAAACTCCTAATACTATAAAAATTAACAAAATAAAGCACAGTCTCGTCGGAGCGATCAGAAAGGCAGCCATCACAGCAGCGCCAGTTCAACCATACAGCTGTATGGTTTTCCTAGGTGACCTCTGAGACAGCTGTATGGTTTTACTTTGACCTGTGAAACAGCTGTATGGTTTTACTTTGACCTGTGAGACAGCTGTATGGTTTTACTAGGTGACCTCTGAGACAGCTGTATACTTTTACTAGGTGACCTCTGAGACAGCTGTATGGTTTTACTTTGACCTGTGAGACAGCTGTATGGTTTTACTAGGTGACCTCTGAGACAGCTGTATGGTTTTACTTTGACCTGTGAGACAGCTGTATACTTTTACTAGGTGACCTCTGAGACAGCTGTATGGTTTTACTAGGTGACCTCTGAGACAGCTGTATGGTTTTACTTTGACCTGTGAGACAGCTGTATAGTTTTACTAGGTGACCTCTGAGACAGCTGTATGGTTTTACTTTGACCTGTGAGACAGCTGTATAGTTTTACTTTGACCTGTGAGACAGCTGTATAGTTTTACTTTGACCTGTGAGACAGCTGTATGGTTTTACTAGGTGACCTGTGAGACAGCTGTATGGTTTTACTTTGACCTGTGAGACAGCTGTATAGTTTTACTTTGACCTGTGAGACAGCTGTATGGTTTTACTTTGACCTGTGAGACAGCTGTATGGTTTTACTTTGACCTGTGAGACAGCTGTATGTTTTACTAGGTGACCTGTGAGCGCCCGCGTCCACCTGCCGCATATTACTGGGCGCAAGCGTCTTTTGTCAATTGTTCCCAATGAGGACAGAGCGTATGCGGCCGCATGCTGCGGCCTATAGGAAATGCGCTGCAGTCGGCTTCTTTTTTCAGCGCTTTTCAGCTTTTTTGTTTTTATGGTTTTACTTTGACCTGTGAGACAGCTGTATAGTTTTACAGAACAGAACAGAACAGAACAGAACAGAACAGAACACAATAGGTTTGGGCGGTATGACGGTATTACGGTACACCAGGGTATTTAGAAATCCCGACGGTATTGAAAATCAATACAGTCAAAATCACAGATGAGTTTCAGTTTCTATTACACGGCATTGGTTGTATTGCACACACAGCACGCGCCAGCAGAGGGCGAGACCAGTCCTCACTAGTGGAGCGAGCACACGCAGAGCTGGTTGTCTACACACAGGAGGACGCAAACGATAGGGGAAAACCCGCTTCAGTGGTGGAAATTAAATGAGACACGCTTACCGTTGCTGGTGCTGCAGGCTAACTGGCTATTCTGAGAGCTAACTGTTGTGTATGTGGATCACAACGGTGTTCCCGCTTTACGGTAATGTTGCGACAGTGCTGTGAAAATACCGCAAAGCGTTGTGGTAACGAGAGTTGATGTGTGTGTTGTTGTGCACTGGTGGAGCAAGCAAATAAACGGTAAAACGTTACGTCGCAGTCCGGTGCGTTTTTGAATACACAATACTAACGTTACTAGCACTAGGATGCTGCGGGCTAACTGGCCAACGTTCCGTGATTTGTTTACTTGGTAACACGGGCTGCCCCCCCCCCCCCCCCCCCCGCTGATGAAAATGAAAGTGATACCGTCATATACCCATATACCGTATACCGGGGTATTATGTCAGCAAGGTATGACGGTATGAAAAAAATTATACCGCCCAAGCCTACAACACAACACAACAGAACAGAACACAACAGGCAGGGCAGAGCACAACAGGACAGAACAGAACACAACAGGCAGGGCAGAACAGGGCAGGATGTGACAGACAGTGCTCTCTCACCTTGACGAGGTTGAAGTATTCTGGGTTGGTCTTCTCTCCTCCCAGCCGCACAGGGATGAGGATGACGACAGCTCGACTGGCCAATGGGGAAGAGGCAGACGTTCGGTTGTCTAATGGGGAAGGAGGGGTCTCTGGCGGCCTGTGGCAGTCGACGACGTCACCACTGTACACTGTGAATGATCAATACAACATAGGTTAGATAGGGCTTGTCTGTCTGTCTGTCTGTCTGTCTGTCTGTCTGTCTGTCTGTCTGTCTGTCTGTCTGTCTGTCTGCCTTGTACGTTGCTATGGGTTCATCCTTTACAACAGTTCATCAACATAGGTGCCTGATAGAGGCAGCACTGTGGTGTAGTGGTTAACCCTGTCACCTCACAGCACGGTGGTGTAGTGGTTAACACTATCTCCTCACAGCACGGTGGTGTAGTGGTTAACCCTGTCTCCTCACAGCACGGTGGTGTAGTGGTTAACACTATCTCCTCACAGCACGGTGGTGTAGTGGTTAACCCTGTCTCCTCACAGCACGGTGGTGTAGTGCGTTAACCCTGTCTCCTCACAGCACGGTGGTGTAGGGGTTAACACTGTCTCCTCACAGCACGGTGGTGTAGTGGTTAACCCTGTCGCCTCACAGCACGGTGGTGTAGTGGTTAACCCTGTCTCCTCACAGCAAGAAGGTCCTGGGTTCGATTCCCACTTGGGGACCAGGTTGCTGGGTTGCCAGGTACTCAGGTGGGGGATCTCCCGGGCCTTTCTGTGTGGAGTTTGCATGTTCTCCCCAATGGAAAAACATGCAGAACAACCCAGGGCTGCTCCCGGCTGCCCTCTGCCCCAAACACTTCTTCTTCTCTCTAGAGGCTAATCCCTGATGAAGACCAGCTTGACAGGAGGAACCATGCTGGTAATATCATGCTGGTAATATGATGCTGTAATATGATGCTGTAATATCATGCTGTAATATCATGCTGTAATATCATGGTGTAATATCATGGTGGTAATATCATGGTGTAATATCATGCTGTAATATGATGCTGTAATATCATGGTGGTAATATCATGCTGTAATATGATGCTGTAATATCATGGTGGTAATATCATGGTGTAATATCATGCTGGTAATATCATGCTGTAATATCATGCTGGTAATATCATGGTGGTAATATCATGGTGGTAATATCATGCTGGTAATATCATGGTGGTAATATCATGGTGTAATATCATGCTGGTAATATCATGCTGTAATATCATGCTGGTAATATCATGGTGGTAATATCATGGTGGTAATATCATGGTGGTAATATCATGGTGTAATATCATGCTGTAATATGATGCTGTAATATCATGGTGGTAATATCATGCTGTAATATGATGCTGTAATATCATGGTGGTAATATCATGGTGTAATATCATGCTGGTAATATCATGCTGTAATATCATGCTGGTAATATCATGGTGGTAATATCATGGTGGTAATATCATGCTGGTAATATCATGGTGGTAATATCATGGTGTAATATCATGCTGGTAATATCATGCTGTAATATCATGCTGGTAATATCATGGTGGTAATATCATGGTGGTAATATCATGCTGGTAATATCATGGTGGTAATATCATGGTGGTAATATGATGCTGGTAATATCATTCTGGTAATATCATGCTGGTAATATCATTCTGGTAATATCATGGTGGTAATATCATTCTGGTAATATCATGGTGGTAATATCATGGTGGTAATATCATGCTGGTAATATCATTCTGGTAATATCATTCTGGTAATATCATGCTGGTAATATCATGCTGGTAATATCATGGTGGTAATATCATGGTGGTAATATCATGGTGGTAATATCATGGTGGTAATATCA
Organism: Notolepis coatsorum; assembly: GCF_963971535.1. Lineage (NCBI taxonomy): Eukaryota > Metazoa > Chordata > Actinopteri > Aulopiformes > Paralepididae > Notolepis > Notolepis coatsorum. The sequence continues at coordinate 84,245,105 of NC_140167.1, forward strand.
TGCTGTAATATCATGGTGGTAATATCATGGTGGTAATATCATGGTGGTAATATCATGCTGGTAATATCATTCTGGTAATATCATGCTGGTAATATCATGCTGGTAATATCATGGTGGTAATATCATGGTGGTAATATCATGCTGGTAATATCATGCTGGTAATATCATGGTGGTAATATCATGGTGGTAATATCATGGTGGTAATATCATGCTGGTAATATCATGGTGGTAATATCATGCTGGTAATATCATGCTGTAATATCATGCTGGTAATATGATGCTGGTAATATCATGGTGGTAATATCATGCTGGTAATATCATGCTGGTAATATCATGCTGTAATATCATGCTGGTAATATGATGCTGGTAATATCATGGTGGTAATATGATGCTGGTAATATCATGGTGGTAATATCATGCTGGTAATATCATGGTGGTAATATCATGGTGGTAATATCATGCTGGTAATATCATGGTGGTAATATCATGCTGGTAATATCATGGTGGTAATATCATGCTGGTAATATCATGGTGGTAATATCATGCTGGTAATATCATGCTGTAATATCATGCTGGTAATATGATGCTGGTAATATCATGGTGGTAATATCATGCTGGTAATATCATGGTGGTAATATCATGGTGGTAATATCATGCTGGTAATATCATGGTGGTAATATCATGCTGGTAATATCATGGTGGTAATATCATGGTGGTAATATCATGGTGGTAATATCATGCTGGTAATATCATGCTGTAATATCATGGTGGTAATATCATGCTGGTAATATCATGCTGTAATATCATGCTGGTAATATCATGCTGGTAATATCATGCTGGTAATATCATGCTGGTAATATCATGCTATAATATCATGCTGGTAATATCATGCTGGTAATATCATGCTGGTAATATCATGCTGTAATATCATGCTGTAATATCATGCTGGTAATATCATGCTGGTAATATCATGCTGGTAATATCATGCTGGTAATATCATGCTGTAATATCATGCTGTAATATCATGCTGGTAATATCATGCTGGTAATATCATGCTGGTAATATCATGCTGGTAATATCATGCTGGTAATATCATGGTGTAATATCATGCTGGTAATATCATGCTGGTAATATCATGCTGTAATATCATGCTGGTAATATCATGCTGGTAATATCATGCTGTAATATCATGGTGGTATTAATGGGTGATCAGTGAAGGCGCTGTGTCTCGATCCAGAGCCACACCAGGAGGAGACTCGTCGGTCTTACCTGTGCCGTCTTGTGAGACGTAGGTAGTGATACCAGCCAGCCCGGGGTCTGCTGCCTCCTCCACAGCAGAGAGAGAGATTTGAAAATGTGATCAAAATCAATGTCATCACAGCTGATACTGAGACACTTTAAGGCCCAATCGGATGTGAACACAGGGCGACAGTGTCTCAGGAGGTATAACGTCGTCTGGTAATCTGAAGGTTAGGGTTAGACAGTGTCTCAGGAGGTAGAACGTCGTCTGGTTATCAGAAGGTTAGGGTTAGACTGTGTGTCAGGAGGTATAACGTCGTCTGGTAATCTGAAGGTTAGGGTTAGACAGTGTCTCAGGTAGCGCGGTCGTCTGGTAATCAGAAGGTTAGGGTTAGACAGTGTCTCAGGAGGTAGAGCGGTCGTCTGGTAATCTGAAGGTTAGGGTTAGACAGTGTCTCAGGAGGTAGAGCGGTCGTCTGTGGTTTTAGCTCTGAGGTTCTAGCTCAGTGAGAGGCCCCAGGTTCTAGCTCAGGTTCTAACTCAGGTTCTAGCTCAGGTGCTAACTCAGGTTCTAGCTCAGGTTCTAGCTCAGTGACGGCTCACCTGAGGATGTGTGCCACCACGGCGGGTCCGTACCAGTCCCCTGCCCGCCTCCCCAGGGTCAAGCCGAACCTCACCAGCCTGTGGAGGCCCAGCTGGGCCGAGGGACAGTCCCCGAACCAGGACACCAGCGTGCGGTGATACAGGTCTCTCAGGTGGGCGTCCGCCTCCTCTGTGGTGGCCCCCAGGGCCTGGGGCGCAGGTGCGGGGTGCGAGGGGCTGGAGGGGCCCTGCAGGGTGGCTTCTAGAGAGGCTACCAGACGCTTGGCTGCACTGGTGCTCCGTGTCTCGGTGTCCAGTGGCTGGAGGGTCAAGGCTCCAGACCAGGTCCAGTCTGCAGAGGAACAGATGGGAACACATTTTTTTTTTGTATAAGGAAGTTGCATTGTTCATTTCAATACCTGTAATAGTACAGTAGTCCACACACACACATGTGCATTCAGTTAAGTTGGAATATGACTGTAATACAAACAGTTCAGTTCGTCAGGTACATGCAACACAGATTACAGTGTTTAAATCTGTCTGCTTGAGAAAATACCATGTTCTGCAATAAAAATTATTGAAGTGAGATGAACAGACTGAACTTTATTTTATTAGATAAAACATGTTGACAGTTTTACTTTGCAGTTAAAAAAAATATATATATATATATCACAATATTCGTGATATATCGAGTATCGCGATACTATCGTATCGCGGCTCAAGTATCGCAATAGTATCGTATCGCAAGATATCTGGCGATTCCCACCCCTAAGTGATAGTAACAGTGATAGTAACAGTGATAGTAACGGTGATAGTAACGGTGCCAGTAACAGTGATAGTGATATGATAGTAACAGTGAGAGTAACAGTGATATGACAGTAACAGTGATAGTAACAGTGAGAGTAACAGTGATATGATAGTAACAGTGATAGTAACAGTGAGAGTAACAGTGATAGTAACAGTGATAGTGATATGATAGTAACAGTGAGAGTAACAGTGATATGATAGTAACAGTGACAGTGATATGATAGTAACAGTGATAGTAACAGTGATAGTAACAGTGATAGTGATATGATAGTAACAGTGATATGATAGTAACAGTGATAGTAACAGTGAGAGTAACAGTGATATGATAGTAACAGTGATAGTAACAGTGATAGTAACAGTGATAGTAACAGTGATAGTGATAGTAACAGTGATATGATAGTAACAGTGATAGTAACAGTGATAGTAACAGTGATAGTGATATGATAGTAACAGTGATAGTAACAGTGATAGTAACAGGGATAGTGATATGATAGTAACAGTGAGAGTAACAGTGATATGATAGTAACAGTGATAGTAACAGTGATAGTGATAGTGATATGATAGTAACAGTGATATGATAGTAACAGTGATAGTAACAGTGATAGTGATATGATAGTAACAGTGATAGTAACAGTGATATGATAGTAACAGTGATAGTGATATGATAGTAACAGTGATAGTAACAGTGATAGTGATATGATAGTAACAGTGATAGTAACAGTGATAGTGATGATAGTAACAGTGATAGTAACAGTGATAGTGATATGATAGTAACAGTGATAGTAACAGTGATAGTAACAGTGATAGTAACAGTGATAGTGATATGATAGTAACAGTGATAGTAACAGTGATAGTAACAGTGATAGTAACAGTGATAGTAACAGTGATAGTGATATGATAGTAACAGTGATAGTAACAGTGATCCCCGATAAGAGAAACCCAATGGAAAAACATGCACAACAGATCGCGAACGCTGTCGCGTCCCTGACGAAGACGGACAGGAGCACTTGGATTGGTCCCCTCACCGACGCCCCTATCTGCTCCCAGCTGCCCTTGGGGGGGAAGGACAACGGGATGGGTCAAGTGCAGAGACTCAATCGCATCGGCGATCCAACTAACTGCATGTGTGTGTGTTCCTGTGTGTCTGCCTGCATGCTGAATAAAGACTTCTCCAAAAGTCCAGTTATTATTATTATTATTATTATTATTATTATTATTATTATTATTATTATTATTATTATTATTAAAAGTGATAGTGATATGATAGTAACAGTGATAGTGATATGATAGTAACAGTGATATGATAGTAACAGTGATAGTGATATGATAGTAATAGTAACAGTGATAGTAACAGTGATAGTGATATGACATATGACAGAGATAGAACTCATCAAAACTTGTCGAGAACTACAAGTCTTTGAGAACTTGAAGTGAAATGTAAGATTTTGCCTTAAATCTTCTGGCTTTAACAGACACAATCCAGTATCTATCTATCAACCCCAGTATCTATATCCACTTAACTAAGAGAATAAGGACATCCTATTGTGTAATAGTCCAATTACACCCCCCCCCCCCCCCCCCCCCCCCCCCCCCCCGACGGTGTCCCGATATTTCATCTTTACTGCTCTTTAGTCCTACAAACAGGGTGGGCACCCAGGGTGGCGGGTGGGAGAGTCTGGGGCCATAAAGGAAGGCAGAGCATAGAGGTGGACATTAACATGATGACCTTGTCGCACGCAGAGTGAAAGTGAAATGGATCAATAAATATCCTTAAGTGGCCATTAGTCATTTTAACTAAAAGATTTCCTTAACGACATATTTCAGACGGAGGAAGGAGTTTTAAATATTGTTTTCTGATTGGCTGCATTAAACCCATGGTTGGTGGAGGACCGTCGTGTGGCACCGCGTCTAGAAGAGACCTGCCGGACGACAGAGCTCACAGAGAACCACGTTACTCGTCTCAATATCTCATGTCAACTAAATAGAAACTTTTGGTTTTGTGTCAAGAGTGTGTCCGGGGGAGGTGACAGAGTGAGGTGACAGAGTGAGGTGACAGAGTGAGGTGACAGAGTGAGGTGACAGAGTGAGGTGACAGAGTGAGGTGACAGAGTGACAGGGTGAGGTGACAGAGTGAGGTGACAGAGTGAGGTGACAGAGTGAGGTGACAGAGTGACAGAGTGAGGTGACAGAGTGAGGTGACAGAGTGAGGTGACAGAGTGAGGTGACAGAGTGACAGTGAGGTGACAGAGTGACAGAGTGAGGTGACAGAGTGAGGTGACAGAGTGAGGTGACAGAGTGAGGTGACAGAGTGAGGTGACAGAGTGACAGAGTGAGGTGACAGAGTGAGGTGACAGAGTGAGGTGACAGAGTGACAGAGTGAGGTGACAGAGTGAGGTGACAGAGTGAGGTGACAGAGTGACAGAGTGAGGTGACAGAGTGAGGTGACAGAGTGACAGAGTGAGGTGACAGAGTGAGGTGACAGAGTGACAGAGTGAGGTGACAGAGTGAGGTGACAGAGTGACAGAGTGAGGTGACAGAGTGAGGTGACAGAGTGACAGAGTGAGGTGACAGAGTGAGGTGACAGAGTGACAGAGTGAGGTGACAGAGTGAGGTGACAGAGTGAGGTGACAGAGTGACAGAGTGAGGTGACAGAGTGAGGTGACAGAGTGAGGTGACAGAGTGACAGAGTGAGGTGACAGAGTGACAGAGTGAGGTGACAGAGTGAGGTGACAGAGTGAGGTGACAGAGTGACAGAGTGAGGTGACAGAGTGAGGTGACAGAGTGAGGTGACAGAGTGACAGAGTGAGGTGACAGAGTGAGGTGACAGAGTGACAGAGTGAGGTGACAGAGTGACAGAGTGAGGTGACAGAGTGAGGTGACAGAGTGAGGTGACAGAGTGATGTGACAGAGTGAGGTGACAGAGTGACAGAGTGAGGTGACAGAGTGACAGAGTGAGGTGACAGAGTGAGGTGACAGAGTGAGGTGACAGAGTGAGGTGACAGAGTGAGGTGACAGAGTGAGGTGACAGAGTGACAGAGTGAGGTGACAGAGTGAGGTGACAGAGTGAGGTGACAGAGTGAGGTGACAGAGTGACAGAGTGAGGTGACAGAGTGACAGAGTGAGGTGACAGAGTGAGGTGACAGAGTGAGGTGACAGAGTGAGGTGACAGAGTGAGGTGACAGAGTGAGGTGACAGAGTGACAGAGTGAGGTGACAGAGTGAGGTGACAGAGTGAGGTGACAGAGTGACAGAGTGAGGTGACAGAGTGAGGTGACAGAGTGACAGAGTGAGGTGACAGAGTGACAGAGTGAGGTGACAGAGTGAGGTTACAGAGACAAACTTAGCCAAAACAGAATGATATAATAACTAACATTCTACAAAAGCATCACAACACTTGTTTTTATTCAATAAAGGGTCAGTGTTTTATCAGCTTGGTTGGAAAAACTAAAGGCCTCTGGCCTGACATATGTACTGTATGTCTGACATATATACTGTATGTCTGTAAGTACATTCTGTAAATCTGTTTAGTTTCTATTTCGATTACAGATTGCATCTTTAAATCTGGCACATTTAACCCCTTAAGCCCGACCGGCCCAGTATCGGGCCGAGATTTATTTCACGTCATACATAGATAAATACAGTCCGTATTAATTAATGTCGTGTTTCTTTTTCAAATGAATGCCAAGAGTAAAGACCCTAACCCTATCAAAACAGCAGTCAAAGTGTATATTTTCAGCACTACGTTTGTTTACCAATGATTTTAAGTGTTATTAACGAAATATGAGTTTATGGAATTCTCCGCGCATTGAGTCGGAAACCGGATGATATAGACGCCAGGAAATTACGGCGTCATGAAGTTGTTGTAGTCCTAAGAAAGGGCTTCCGTGGGCGGCTACGTGGCGTAGTGGGCAAGGCGCTCGCCACGAAATCTGGAGACACTGGGCTTGCCTGTTCGAGCCCAGCGCTCCACATTTGCTTTCAGTTCACAAACTGGGGAGCATGTTCTCGTAGACCCGATTTGCATACAGACACGCCCCTCCAGCTCATTATCAAAATTAGATTAGATTCAAATGTATTGTCATCATACACCACACTATAGCTATAATGGAATAGACTGTATTAATATTCCATATTTATACCGTCTTGTTTCGCGCTCCTGGTCACCTGCCTCAGCGCATACACACAGTCTATGTGCGTAATGACTTGTTTTATTAAGAGATCGCAGATATGCGCTGCCCTATAGTAGTCATACTGTAGTTCTACTACAGTACAGTACAGGTCACTTCCCGCTTGGATTATTGCAACTCCCTTCTCTTTGGTCTCCCCCACAAACTCCTCCATAAGCTCCAACTGGTCCAGAACACTGCTGCCCGTATAATCACCAGAACCCCTGTCATCAGTCACATCACCCCCGTCCTATGCAAACTACACTGGCTTCCCATTAAACACTGCATAGACTACAAGATCCTCCTCCATACATTCAAGGCCATCCACAACCTCGCCCCTCCATACCTGTCCGACCTCCTCCACATCAACATTCCCACCCGGTCCCTCAGGTCTGCCTCCTCCATCAACCTGACCGTCCCCCCAGCCCGTCTGTCCACCATGGGGTCAAGAGCCTTCAGCTGCTCTGCCCCCCGCCTCTGGAACTCCCTCCCCCCCGACATCAGTAACATTGACTCCATCATCCCATTCAAAATCCACCTCAAAACTCACCTGTTTAGGCAGGCGTATGTCTGATTTTATTAAAAAATGTTAAATGTATTGTGATTGTTAATGAACTGTTTTTATTATTAAAATTAAATTGTTGTACGGCGACCTTGAGTGTCTTGAAAGGCGCCTTATAAATCAAATGCATTATTATTATTATTAGCGTGACATGATGTGTACTGTACACTGTAGTGCACTGTACTGTTTGCACTGTAGTATTGCTTGTTTGTACTATAGTATTGTTTGTTTGTACTGTATTATTGCTTGTTTGTACTATAGTATTGTTTGTTTGTACTAGAGTAATGTTTGTTTGTACTATAGTATTGTATAGTATTGTTTGTTGTAGGGTGGGAGTGTTGTGGAGATGTATGTTTAATGTCTTGTTAATTTCATGTGAAGTATGTGAAAGGAAAACATTTCAAGCACCATGCCAATAACTTAAGTATTACAAGATAAAGACATAAGAAGATGTCACAACATCACATTGTAATTCGTACCGAAAAACACAACACCATCAAACACTGTTATACCGTCAGGAATAAGAAACATATTGTGGTGTGATATTTTGATTGAGTGATGCTGGACTGACCTCTGCTGAGGAAGTGAAGGACCAGGGCCTGTCCCAGCATCATCTGGCCTGCTCTCAGCATGCAGCCCCACCCACAGTCTGACGTCAGTGACGAGTTGGGGAGGGGTGGGATCTCCTCCCTGTAGGTCAACCACAGCCGAGACGCAAAGTCCATCCTGAACGCGTCCACAGTCCCTGTTACCACCTGGTCCAGGTCAGACGCCTCGCAGCAGCCTGAGAGGTCCTCCTCATCTGAGGAGAGGAGAGAGGAGAGAGGAGAGGAGAGGAGAGGAGAGGAGAGGAGAGGAGAGGATATAAGGAGAGGAGAACGGCGGGGGGAGAAGAGACGTGAGAAGAGGTGAGGAGAGAGGAGAGGAGAGGTTAGGAGAGAGAGGAGAGTCAGTATGGTCCAGGCACAGACCAATACAGGTAAAGTTTAAAGTTTAATTTGTTATTTGTCACGTATAAAGTACATGTACATTACAGTGAAATGATTGGTTCTGTATGAGCCCCTGAGAATGTGCTTCATACAGTAAAAAGAAGTCCCAACACTATGGTCTAGGTCAGGGGTGGCCAACCAGTCAGAGACTAAGAGCCACAAAAATTACTGTGGTACCACAAAGAGCCACACCATATACCAGCGTTTCTCAACTTTTTTTTCAGTCACGGCACCCTTCATGTGTTTATAGGTCTCGCCCTCTGGCCTCTGAAGTTGCTAATGTCTTTTTTATTTGGGCCTCACAGGGTTAAAAGTACCCTGTGAGACCCACGGTTGCAAAATTACAAAATCACTTTTAGCCATTTAAAAAAATAATGTTTATTTAAAAAATGTTAAAGGGGAACTATTTTACTATTTCTTTCACTATTTGGGCACTTTTACACAATTCCTGTGAGTCTATGGAACACCTAGTTTTTTTTCAAAAAAAATGCATTGTTTTGTATTTCTAATCAAGTACTAAAAACCGCATTTTTCTACCTCAAGATCTTAAGCCGTTTTGAGGCTGGGCTCCAACCACTGTGTGGCCTGGTGCCAACTGCCACATCAACTGCCACATTATTATGCAGCTGAGAAATCTCTGACATCACAGATATGCACATTTTCAGATGACTCAGTTCAGTGAGGGTGAATATTGTGAGAGGAGAATTGGAAGAATTCGCCAATATGAGAATTAGAGACATATATCCTATTAATATAAGTCCACATAGCTAAGAAACAATGGTAAACACTGAAAAAAGCCATTTATAAGATAGTTCCCCTTTAAGCACATGTATAGTCAATTGGTCCTGTTGTTCAGCCTCACAATGCTATTTGATAGTAAATGTGTTTATATGTCCCACCCTCTGGCCTCTGAAGTTGCTAATTTCTTTTTAATTTGGGCCTCACAGGGTTAACCTCTTAAACACGAGATATACAGTAAAAGTGTATATTTTCAGCATTACGTTTGTTTACCAATTATTTTAACTGTTATTAGTGAAATATAAGATTATAGAAATCTCAGGGCATTGAGTCGGAGACCGGCGCATATTGACAGGAGGAAGTGGCACAGCCAAAAGTGAGTGTAGTCTTTTGAAGGAAGAGACTCAGGGCTTTCAAATTTCGAAAAACTACCCTACCCAGCTCACACCAGCCCCTGTCAATCATCTGACTTCTGGATTTACTTTTTAATTTCTCTTATTTTTTGGGATTATCTCCCACAAACCTGAACGTTATTGCCATAAAACAGAACGCAGTTAGTTTCTCTACCTTTCTGTGAACGTCTTGCAAAGAACGGTGTTGCAATATGATGAAAAATGGTGGAGAAATTTACATTATAAAAAAGATGGCAGAATTCAGTACTGTATCTACAAAACCTTCTGTTTAATCATCTTCCCTTTATTCATTTGCTTAGATTTTTCAGGTCTGGTCAATTTTAGCATGGTGTTATTTACAGTCAAAGATCATTTTTTTTTAAATAGAATTGATATTCTCCTTTGGTTCATTACAATTTACTCAAGCCTAGTAACAGACACACTATTTCTGACACTGATCCATATATGTCCCTAGATTCAGATACCAAAAACATGCAAATGGACCATTTAAAAAAAAATTGTAAATGTTTATTCTACGTCCTTATGGAATGAGTGACATAAAAAAAAAAAAGTAAAAAAAAAGAAAAAAAGTAAAAAATATATATTTTATTTTTTTTATGGATGGAAGAGCCGCACATTGACGGGCAAAGAGCCGCATGCGGCTCGCGAGCCGCGGGTTGGCCACCCCTGGTCTAGGTCATCAGTATGGTCCATGCATGTGTGTGTGTGTGTGTGTGTGTGTGCGTGTGCGTGTGCGTGTGTGTGTGTGTGTACCTTCAACCTTGAAATGGTAACATTTTCCCAGAAGAAACACAGGGGAGTTCCTGCTGAACGACGTTTTAGTCTTAAAAGCCCAACCTGGAGAATATCAACACAGTCTTAAAGTACATTCAAATACAATGTGAAAAAACTAAACAAATGTGAAAAGTGAAAAATGTACAGTATCCCATACCAAATAATAGGTCTGCAGCCTTCCAAACCAAATACAGACCAGACCTCTGTTTCTACTAGCAAAGTGGTACACTGAAAGAAGATGTGATAAAACTCCTAAAACTAGATGAAAAAAGCGTGTGAAATGGTATGAAAATAGCTGTAGGTGACAGTGTGACTAGGTGACAGTTGAAACTAGTTCAACTTTTGGGAAAGGAGCGCGCTCATCAATGTAACTCATCGAGGAAGGGGCGGAGCCGCGGCTGGCGCGAGCCTCAGAAAAACGCTCTGAGCTTTTTTTTCTTCTTTTTTCAAAGCGGTCCGCCTTGAAAAAAAGGTTTTTAGTGGACACATAGCCTGACAGTGTGAATGTGACAGTGTGAATGTGACAGTGTGGATGTGACAGTGTGACAGTGTGGATGTGACAGTGTGGATGTGACAGTGTGACAGTGTGGATGTGAAAGTGTGACAGTGTTGTGACAGTGTGGATGTGACAGTGTGACAGTGTGGATGTGACAGTGTGGATGTGACAGTGTGGATGTGAAAGTGTGACAGTGTGGATGTGACAGTGTGGATGTGACAGTGTGACAGTGTTGTGACAGTGTGGATGTGACAGTGTGGATGTGAAAGTGTGGATAGGCTAAGGCAGTAGCCCACGCCCACAAGAACCTCGGAACTCAAAACCAGATCGTGACAGTCATCGCCGTTGGTGTCACAGCGCATGCGCACCAGGCAGCCAAATAGCCTGGTGCGCATGCGCTGTGACACCAACGGCGGAAATACACGGCTCGCTCTGTGACTACCACTCGTTTTATAACAATGATTTAAAATGTTTATTAGCAACGCCGAGCTTTCAGACCCCAGCGCGTCGCTGTGTGAAACCCTAATTGTACGCTGGGTACCTTTGAAATTCATATCTGATATATTTTTGACCCACCCCGAGCTCAGAAGCAGTGCTTGGTGGTCCAAACGAGCCTGGTAGCTATATAGCTGAGAGTGACAGCGGTTACAAAAGCCCCTGGCTTGCACATCGCAGTCACGTAAGGGGCTAGTCTCGCCCCTGCATCAACGGAGGCACAGTATTCCAATACACATCTCATACATCATCAGCGCAGGCCACGTCTGGTCTTTTGTGAGGCAGAGGAGCGCAAAGTGCCGCGACGTGCATGCACAAGCGTGCGTGACAGCCCTGCGCAGGTATATCGACCGTCTGGTCTTTTGTGAGTCAATGTGTACTCAGATATTTGTGATCGACACTGTCTCGTAACTAAAGCACTTCCAGGGGGGGGGGGGGGGGACTTTCCAGGCCAAGCATATAAAGCTGATTTGAACCTGGACACTCGCAACTACGGTTTTAGAGCAGAGAAAACTGTGCTGAAAACGGCAACAACCGTCAACGAAAAAGGACTACATGCTTTGTTTATTGTTGCCAATTGGATCGCAAAGACTGGGAAACCCCACACACTTGCAGAGAGCTTTTGGTTGCCCTGTACCAAATATGTGGTTTCTGTCCTTTGTGGACAAAGTGTTGCAGAGCAGCTCCATACAATACCGCTGTCAGCTGACACTATTTCAAGAAGAATTGACTGCATGTCGGACGATGTTAAGAGCCAAGTTGTGGAAAGACGTAAGCAGAGCCCGTATTTAATGATTTGAAGCCCATCATCTGTAGCCACATAGAAGGGCTCATTTTCGGAATTATTTCCCAGAACGAAAGAGCACGGACAACAACTGGATCCAAAATCCGTTCATTGCGCATGACGCTCGCAACAGGCCTCCCTCTGTCTGAGCAGGAGGCGTTGATCGATCTTTCGTGTGACAAGCTATGAAAGTCAAGTTCACTGGACAGGCCTTCGCAAAGTTCTGGATATCAGTCCGGAACGACTACCCAGTGCTGTGTAATGCTGCGCTGAAAAAGCTTGTCCCGTTTGCATCAACATACCTCTGTGAAGCGGGATTCTCGGCTCTTACATTAATACAAAATAAATACAGATCTCGCCTCAGAGTAGAAGCGGATCTGCGCCTCTTTCTCAGCACAACGCAGCCACATATCATGGAACTATGTTCAAATGTACAAGCACACCCTTCCCATTAAGTCTCGTTTTTGTTTATTCTTGAAAAGCGCATGTGAACTAGGGATGCACGATAATTATCGGGTCGATAATTATCGGGCCGATATCAGCAATTATGACGTCATCCCGATAAAATTATTGATAGCTCCGATAATATATAATATATTTTTTGGTAAAAAAATATTTGGTGTGGGTGGATTGGGATGAAGGGCGTTTGTTTTTACTGTAGGCTCCTCCCATTTTGCCAGTACTGTGGTACGACTGATAGCGTGTAGTTTAGGAAGAGGGAGTTTTTCACAAATCCAGCGCTCCCTTTCTCATGCCTGGCTGTGACGTAGTCACGTAACTTTCAGAAGCAGCGCGGATAGTAAACAAAGATGGCGTCAGTAGTGTGGGACTTTTTCAAAGTTTCAGAGGAAAACAGTTCTCTTGCTATTTGTAACAAATGCAATGCAGAAGTTCCACGAGGAGGGAAAGGGGCAACAAGCTATAACATATCCAACATAATAAGTCACCTGCAACATCACCACTGCTACGATGGCGTGTTAAAAGCCTACGACAACGCGCGAGCAGCTAAAGCTGCTGCAAATCTAGCCCCTTTCGTGACTGTGATGCAACCCTTGGTTGAATACGCATTCACTTATTGCTCCGTAGTAGCCAGGTTAATTTGCACCACCAAGCACTGCTTAAAAGCTAGCGGTGGGTCCAAAATATATCAGATATAAATTTCAAAGGTACCCAGCGTTCCATTAGGGTTTCACACACACACACGGCGGGGTTTGAAAGCTCGGCGTTGCTAATAAACATTTTAAATAATTTTTATAAACAAGTAAAAAAATCACTGAGCTAGCCTTCGCTAAAACGGCTGCTTCCGCATTTTACAGTAGTAGCGCTGTGATTGCTGGGCGCACCAGACACGTGACAAAGCAGCCAGCAATCACAGCACGTAAGTTTCACCACGGACATATGGACCTGTGATGTTTGTTTGGTTTATTTAATTCTTTTTGAGGCGTGCTGTCCTATAAATGCCAAGTAATAGTTGTTTCATGGACCAAGACCACAACAGTCTCCTCTCCTATAGCGTCAAATGTGTTATCTGCTGACAAAGCTTTTTAGTTCACTCATTGTTCAGGGAAACACATTGTTAATGACATTGACGGATTGTGAATTTTGTGATTGACTCAAATTATATTTATTTGGAAAAATAAATATAGTCACTTTATTTGAAGAGTCAAAACTGTTCTCTTGGCTTTGTTCATAGTAGTAACGCTCATGTCATGATAAATCTGGTTAGGTCAAAACTACAGGAATATACATAAAAAATTATAATACAATAATATTATCGGTATCGACCTTGAGGAGCAGAAAGTTATCAGTATCGATATCGGGGTCAAAAAAATCAACATCGTGCACCCCTAATGTGAACGCATAAAAAATTGCTAAATATGCCTTGATCGTTTTATAAGTGTATACAGAAACAATTCCGTTTGATAATATTCATTCATTTCATTAATAACATTCTTGTCATTCTTTCTACACTTTCCTACACTACACCGTTACAATGATATATTAAATATCATATTATATTCCCATTCAATATGCACATGACAGAAAATATTATATGCCATATAATATTTTCTGTCATGTGCATATTAAATGGGTATTATTAATCTACTATTACTACTAATACTAGCCGAGAGTAGGTCAAATTTGGGCTGGTAGCTCTCGGCTAGGTGGCAAATTAAAAAGTAGATCTTGGTTCAAAAAAGGTTGGGCACCCCTGGGCTAAGGCTAGCAGACATGGTGGACTGTCCCTCTAGGGCAGGGAGGGGCAACTGGCGGCCCCCAGGCCAATATAAAAAAATAAATAAATAAAAAAAAAATTATAATATTTTTTTATTTTTTTTATTTTTTTATTTTTTTATTTTTTTGTATTGTATTCGACTAAGAAGAGTTGGCAGTCAACTATGACTCCTTTCGATCGATTAGTCGACTATTTGACTAATAGGGGTCAGCCCTAGTGTGCACATATTCAACGCTGTTGAAAGTGCCGTGCAGCAATATGGGGGTTTTGATAAACTGTCGGCTGTTGTTACCGATGGATTCGCCGGGCTTCTAAGGCAGAGTGGCGTTGAGTGTCCAATGCTGCACTGCATTATACATCAGGTAAGTTCGCTAACATAATTATCATCTATTGTGCGTCACTATAATGACCAATGCGAGTCAAGTGTAGTCAAATTATATGCGAGAGTCGTTAAATCGTTTTTCTTTTTTTTTATCTGATATAGGAGGCTCTCTGTGCCAAGAAGCTTGAATACAGCCATGTTATGGATTTGGTTACCAAGGTTACCAATCTAATTCGTGGAGGCAACAGGTCACTAAACAATAGAAAGTTTGTCTCCTTTTTGGAAGAGATGGACACTGATTATGGCGACTTGCAGCTACACACAGAAATCCGATGGCTGAGCCGTCGGAAAGTACAGGAGCGACATTGAAACACTGCAAATGCAATTCAATGATCGGTTTGAAGATTTCAACGGCATGCAGTCACGGATAGCGCTGTTTGCCGGCCCCCTCACCGCTACGGTGTCAGAGCAGCCCCCACCGTTGCAGCTTGAACTGTGCGAGCTACAGTCAGATCCTTTTTTTCAAGCAAAGAGAAATGAGAGGGGAATTTCGTTTTGGAAACTGCTACCTGAGCCCCGCTTCCCACTCCTCAGGGACTTTGCCCTCTCTATGGCCAGTATGTTTGGGAGCACATACATACGTGAGAGCAATTTCTCAAACATGAAGCACATCAAGTCAAAGAAGAGAAACAGGCTGTCGGATGAAACATTATTTCATCTGATACAGATTGCATGCACAAACATTGAAGTTGACATTCCTGCTATTGTGCGCCAAATGGAGAGACCACAAGTGTCTCATTAAAGACAGGGGGGGGAGGAGATGATGAAGAGGTGTAGAGGGGGGGAAGGAGATGATGAAGAGGTGTAGAGAGGGGGGGGGAGAGATGATGAAGAGGTGTAGAGAGGGGGGGGGATGATGGAGAGGTGTAGAGAGGGGACCATTATTATTATTATTATTATAACCATTATTGACCCACTGTGGGGCGAGGGTGAATGTCATGCCAGTTTGATTAAGGGTCAATGGGAGGCATGTAGTATTGCACTTTACTTTACTTGCACTTTACTTGTTTACTTTTGTAGTGTTCAGATAACACTAATAACACAAACACAAAGCAGCATTCCTGCTGCATTTCACTACAACAGTAAATCAAAAGTGCAATAATAAATGATTTTGTTAAATGTATAAACTTGTATCCTGCTACTAAACAAAACATTCCTGAGTGCTTCATATCCATAACATGCATTTCAGTGTTATAATGTTTTGTTTAGTAGCAGGATAAAAGTTTATACATTTAACAAAATCATTTATTATTGCACTTTTGATTTACTGTTGTAGTGAAATGCAGCAGGAATGCTGCTTTGTGTTTGTTGAGCAGTGGGCTTTAAGTTCATAC
>NC_140167.1:84263600-84280897 GCF_963971535.1 Notolepis coatsorum
CTGTGTGATGTGACAAAGCGCACTCAAAAAAGGCTGTGAACAAGGCGTGCAAAAAAAGCCCGAGGCGCATCTACACTATGCATTACCTCCCTGTGTACCCGGTGTGAATGAATGAATGAATGGATGAATGAATGAAAACTTTATTTAACAGATTGCAGAATGGGTACAATACAGTACGGCTCAATACACACAATTGTTAAGGGGATGCAGACCAGAGAAAGACGTTTGTCTTGTTTACATCAGGGTCCCCCATTTTCATTTCATATTGTGTCATTTCCCAGGTTTAAATAGCACTATTTAATTACACTTGGGTGCATATCTGAATATCTGTGGGTTTCAACAACCGAACATCAATCAGGCTAAACTTGTCTAATGTGTACTTATTTTTATAACTTGTCTAATGTGTACTTATTGTAATGTACTTATACCTGGCTATTTGTACTTATGTTATTTACTTATTGTACATACCGCAGACAGTTTATTATATATAAATACCATGGGAAATAAAACTATCTGAACTATTTCAGTCTGACTTCTGATCTGTCTACTACAACTACACTGATATTATTTGGTCTACGTGATCATAGAAACAATATGATAGAATAAACTACTACTTTATTAATTTACAATCGACACCATCCAACATCACCATACCTGCCAACTTTGACTTCTGAAAATAAAGTACCCCCCCCCCCGGCTTGTCTTCAATATAGAGGCCTTGCATGGAATATTTGTATAGGCCTATCTTTCTTCCAACATGTAACCATTAGTTTAGATTAGGTTCAAATATGTATCGTCATAATTCAGCACAAGTACAGTACAACGAAAATAAGTTTGGCATCCAATCAGAGTGCAAATGTAACAGTAAAGTGCAATAGTAATATTACAATGTGCAGGTGATTAAACTGGGTATAAAATATATATGTAACGGATGGTACCACGAGGCGCCGTCACGAAGGACTTCAGATGTTGTGAAGTGACTGGGGTGAGTAGCGGTGCTATGGGTTAAACTCACTCTCATCCTCAAAAGACACATAAACACGTTACAAAGCAGTGAGTTCACTTCTTGGTATAGCGGTCTGTGCTGTTGCCCGCGGCGTGGGAGACCAGGGTTCGAAACCCCCTCGGGGCATCGAAGTTTAAGGTGACAACGATGTCACAACCGTTACATATAAATTAGTACTACTGAGTAATACTGCTAATCAGATGTATGTACAGAATTGCAATATATATAGGCTAGGCTACATATAGTATAGTGATACAGGTATAAAGACACTATGGTATGGTAGTAGAAGAGGCCCCCCCGATTCCCATCACCATCCGAGGGGATGAGGTGGAGGTGGTGGAGTCAAGTTCCTTGGGGTACACCTGAACAATAAACTGGACTGGTCGGACAACACAGAGGCCCTCTACAGGAAGGGACAGAGCAGGCTGTTCTTCCTGAGGAGACTCAGGTCCTTCAACATTTGCAATAGACTGCTGCCGTCATTCTACCAGTCTGTAGTGGCCAGCGTCCACTTCTATGCTGTGGCATGCTGGGGGGCTACATCAACTCGAGGGACACCAACAAACAGAACAAGCTGGTGAGGAAGGCTAGCTCCGTGGTGGGAGTCGAGCTCGTCAGACTAGAGGTGGTGGCAGAGAGAGGGATGAGAAGGAAGCTGGCTGCTATCCTGGAGAATCCCTACCACCCCCTCTACGACGAGCTAGTCAAGATAAGAAGCATGTTCAGTCACAGACTCATACCCCCCCGACACTCAACTAACCGCCTCGGCCAGTCCTTCATACCAGCGGCCATCAGGCTCCACAACAGTGGGCACTGGGCAGGGACTGCTGCCAGACATCCAACTACTAGGAGTGTAGCTGACTCCCACCTAAAAGGACAATATATACTTACCTTATGCATACCGCACCTTATGTGTATACTGTATACTTCATCAGAGCATATATTTAGCATTTAGCATTTTAGCATTTAGCATTTTTAGATTACATATTAGATTCGATTTAGATGATTGGATTATTAGATTATATATTGTAACTATATTTATTGTAGGGCAAATATAACTGAGAGGGCATACATACCCTCATCTTGCAGCTTGTTTCCCATATGCGCATGTCCAGAATTAATTATATTGTTATATTGTTTACACTGCCTTTTTATTCTATTTTTATTTTTTACTTCTCCACTGTACTATAATTCTATGACCTGTACCATGTCTTCTACTACCTGTACCTCCCCTCCCCCCTCCCCCATGCTGCTATGATGCCTGAATTTCCCCAAGGGGATCAATAAAGGAATATATTATCTTATCTTATCTTATCTTAGTAAGTCATACTGGCCAACAGTGTAGTATGAGTAGGTAAGGGATATGTACAGATATAGATATAGTATCTACAGATATGTAAAAATGATTATGTGCAGGTAAGTACAGACGGGTGTGGATAGATATATATACGGTAAGAATATATATATATACGGTATATACAGCATTACATTACATAGAGTCCATGGAATGAGAGGTGTCCTTCATCAGACACCGTTTGTGATGGATAGACTCAATTGCAGGGAGTGATGTACCGGTGATGAGTTGGGCGGTTTCCACCACCCTCTGCAGTGCTTTGTGGTCCGAGGCAGTGCAGTTGCCGTACCAGACTGTGATGCAGTTGGCGAGTATGCTTTCTATGGCGCGCCAGTAAGAGTTCACCAGCATCTGAGGAGACAGGTGGGCTTTCCTCAGTCTCCTCAGGAAAAAGAGGCGCCGGTGAGCCTTCTTGACCAGTGCTGAGGTGTTGAGGTTCCAAGAGAAGTCATCAGAGATGTGTACTCCCAGGAAATTGAAGCTGGAGACACGCTCAACCTCCGTCTCATTGATGTGGACTGGGGCGTCCGCACCAGCTCTCGTCTTTCTGAAGTCTGAAGTCCACGATGAGCTCCTTGGTTTTCTTGGTGTTGAGGGCCAGGTCGGTGACAAATTCAATGCACCACCACCATGAGTTTGGAAGGGATGGTGGTGTTGAGGTCCATGAACAGAATTCTCACATCAAGTTGTACAAAGAGAAGATATATAGACAGTATAGCACAGTTTAGTATAGTATTGCAGTTTAGCACAACAGGATAATATAGCATAGCATTACAGTATAGGCTAGTAGGAGTATAGTAATATAGTAATATAGTATATAGCAGCTTAACATAGAATAATAATATATTAAAATATTGTATAATACTGTATACCAATATAGGCCTAATATAGTGTAGTATACATAGTATGATTTAGTTATAGTATAATACAATTAAAATAACACAATTATATAGTATAGTATATAGAAGTATAATATAGAATAATACATTATATAATAGAACAGTCTACTATAAATATATAGATAAATGTGTGTGTGTGTGTGTGTGTGTGTGTGTGTGTGTGTGTGTGTGTGTGTGTGTGTGTGTGTGTGTGTGTGTGTGTGTGTGTGTGTGTGTGTGTGTGTGTGTGTGTGTGTGTGTGTGTGTGTAAATATGCAATTTAACTGATAGATACAAGTGCACAGAGAGTCGGCCACCAACCCCATTGCGCACAGTTTCCTATAGGTGTGAGATACGTCCTATGAATATAATTAAAATGTATTTGCTGGTGATTAGTGTTACGGGAAGCTAATCTGTCGAAATCATCAACGCATTTTTTAAAATAAAAAGACCAGTGGGTGATAAAGTGTGGGTTTGTAAAAGTTTAGGGAGCAGGTGCGACCTTATTCCATGATGCCGGCTCCTCCCCCCCTGTGTTCTGGCTTAGTTAAAGCGTTACGTGAGCTGGATGCAATCCTACCTGGAGGGTAGAGAACAGATGGTGGAGGTAAACAGTATACTCTACCCCTCCCCCCTCCCAGTGAGCTGTGGTGTTCCACAAGGAAGCATACTAGGACCGCTACTGTTCCTAATTTATGCAAATGACATGTCGTTAGCTTGTGACTGCAACTTGTTCCTGTTCGCAGACGACTCAGCCCTGCTGGTCTCTGACAAGAACAAGTTACAGGTTGAAAAAACCCTCAGCTCTGAACTAGGCAGAATCTGCACCTGGTTCACTGATAACAAACTATCATTACACCTGGGTAAAACAGAGTCCATTCTCTTCAGCTCAAATAACAAACTCAGCAAGACCGACGGCTTCTCTGTTACAGTGGGTGACAATATTGTCACAAGGAAAGATTAAATTACATACCTAGGTTCCATCCTAGAGGCAAATCTTTCCTTTTTTGTCTACTTTTTTCTGTGATTTTTTTTCTCCCCATCCCAATTTACCTCTCTTGCCAATTCTCCCTCCCCTGTCCTGATCGTTGCTCGCATATGCCCCCCCTGGCCGGTTGTAGGGAAGATAGAAGCCTTGCATCACATGTCCCCTCCGATACATGTGGAGGCAGCCTGTCACATCTTTTCACCTGCCAGCGCGGACTCTCATTTGGCGAGGAGTAACATGTAGGAGGCTCACACTGCCCCCGCCATTTTTTCCTGACTTTGCTGTGCAGGCGCCCCAACCGACCTGTAGGAGTCGCTGTTCACAACGACCAGACTACCACCCTTCGACTTCCCACCCGCTAACTCTGCCAATTGAGTTAGTATGACGGCCGGCCCAAGCCGGAGGCAACGCCGACAGCCGGATTCGAACCCGGTGTCTCTTGCGTTGGTGACGAGCGCAATGTCCGCTGCGCCACCCAGCCGCTGAGGCAAATCTTTCCTGTGACAAAATGGCATCCAATGTAATAAAAAAAGTCAACCAACGAACTAGATTCTTGTACCGGATCTCCTCTCTGGTAAACAAGAATACCCTGAAGATTCTGGCAGGAGCACTCATTCAAGGGTACTATGACTATGCTTGCACCTCATGGTACCAAAGCACCTCAAAGGCGCTAAAAACAAAATTACAAACATCACAAAACAAACTGATCAGACTACTGCTTGACCTTACTGTAAAAAATGTATTAATTATTCTATGCAATACTTGAAATACTTAGCCTACCATGTGCAATATCTCAGTCTCAAACTCTTACTCTAATCTACTAATCATCTGTAGTACATTGTATATTACTATTGCACTCTACTGTTACATTTGCACTTTGTTTGGATGCCATTGATTGATTGATTGACATTTTTATTAACAGATTGCAGAATGGGTACAATACAGTACACTCAATACACACAATTGGGAGGCAGACAAGAGAAAGACTTTCGTCTTGTTTACATCAGGGTCCCCCATTTTCAATTCATCATAATAATTATGACGAGGAAGCTCAACAAATCATGTTAAACCCAGATTCGGCTCAAACAAGGGACTAAACACGTTTCGCAATTATGCCACATCAATGTGGAATGCCCTACCCACAGCCGTAAAGGAATGTGAATCACTACCCACATTCAAAACCGCTCTTAAAGAGCACCTACGGGAGGCTGCAATTCTAAACTGGCCACTGTAAATGTCCAAACACCCCACCCCCTCCTAATAGACAGTCTCCTCCCCACCACATGTATATATTCTCTCCCCGCCGTATGTATATTTCTCTCCCACCCACCCACCTCCTCCAAATGTACAGTCTCCTCACCACCGTATGTATATTTCTCTCCCACCCACCCACCCCCTCCTAATGTACAGTCCCCTCCCCATCATATGTATATACTCTGTCAGGATCTATGGGTAACAGTACTGTATATTTGAATACCGTATATGTCACAAATGTATCAGTGCTAAATACCTGTATGTCCCTATGCCATAAATGTCATGTATGTTGAGCATGTCATAAATGTCAATATGAATTGAAAATGGGGGACCCTGATGTAAACAAGACACACGTCCTTCTCTGGTCTGCATCCCCTTAACAATTGTGTGTATTGAGCCGTACTGTATTGTACCCATTCTGCAATCTGTTAAATAAAGTTTTCATTCATTCATTCACATACATGACATACAGATAGAGACAGTACTGCTAGACATTTATGACATACCAAACTTGCCAAACATGCCAAACTTATTTTCGTTGTACTTTACTCGTGCTGTGCATTTCAATCTAATCTAATCTAATAATAAAAAAAAAAATCAAATTCTAATTCTATTTTGGGAATATGGGTGTGTTCCCGTGCGCTCATTTCTGTCCTTTACGGTACTGGTTCCAGGAGCGGTGAGGAGAGAGAGGCTCGCGCTGCTGCCTGCTGCCTGGGATTCTAACCAACAACAAGCAGCACGTCACCAACCAACGGTCCACAGCAGCAGCAGCCATGGCTGAACGCCGTGCCTTTGCACAGAAAATCAGCAGGTAAGGAGTCGGACACACACACGTAAACCTCAGACGGACATCGGCCGCGTCTCCTTTTCCAGGCGACGTCTTTCTCTTCTTCTATCTTGCAATGGAATGTTTTTTTCCCAAAAGAGGCCAGATAGCTCCGCCTAGCTCCGAGCTAGCTAGCCGCCCGGCCCAGGAGCAGGGAGACACATATCAAACTGATGCTCTGAGCAGAGACCCACCCAGTCTCTGGTACTAACCACCACCAGCTGGAGGAGCCTGCTGTCTGCTTTGTCTCACTACTAGCCCACGGGGGGAGGAGGGATAGTGTAATGCACGTGTAATTAAGATGGATATGTGGACATGTTATAGTATTCACAGTTTTCTAATTATATACAATGAAATGGACTGGCTTTGTGTCAACACCTCTCTGGATGGGGTGTGAGAGACAAGCTGGTGGCTAACGTTAGCTTGCCTTGTTTGTTGTTGGTTTAAATGGCTGGGCTGCTGTGTGTCCATCAGGATACATCAGGATGTCATACACTAAACCTGTCAACAAAAGCCCCACCACTTAGTTACACCCATCAAACCTGGCTATGATGTTTAATCTGCTCCTCTACCCCCCAGATGGAAGTAATCTCTTGACAAAGGGTTGATTGATTGATTGAGCATTTTATTAACAGATTGCAGAATGGGTACAATACAGTACAGCTCAATACACACAAGGGGATGCAGACCAGAGAAAGACTTTCGTCTTGTTTACATCAGGGTCCCCCATTTTCAATTCATCATAATGACATACAGATAGACAGTACTGCTACATCTATACATTTATGACATACCAGATTTGCAAATACAGTACTGTTTGTGATACAAAAAGAGTCCAGAAAAGAGAGTACATTTGACGTAGAAACTGTTGGAGGAGGTTGGGTAGGAGGGGTGGGTGGGGGATAGACTTACACTGTACAAGCAAAACTGTACATTGGAATATTGACAAAACCATACTTGGTCATTTACTGTACATTGGAGGGGGTTGATATAACTATAAACCTGCATTCCTTCGAATATATCATTAATCAATTAAACTTATATTGAAATACACTATATAACCTAGCCTATACACCAACACTGAAATGACAGTGGATAAATAAATAATGCATTAATATTCCATAACAAGTCTTGTGTGCGCCTACGAATGAACAGTAGTCTATGGGCTTAATTATGGAATAATAAGCCATACTGCGTTCATTCATTACGCCCGCCGTAGGCTATATATATTATGTCATTAATTCATTCATATACAGTACTGCGCGTGTGTGTGTGTGTGCACGCGCGCTGCGGCAGGTGTGTACCGCGAGCTGTATATGATGCCAATACATTAATCTAATCTAGTTTTGATGGGCGCAAGCGTGATTACGAAACCTAGCCGCATTTCTCGGAGACGCTCTCTGATTGGCACTGACTGACGCTAGGTTTCGTAATCACGCGGTTCGCAAAGCACTTCCGCCATTCCATTTCACACAGCTGCGTCACCAGTTGCCTTATAAGGAGATATCGAGGCGTTGTTTTGTATGCAAATGAGCTGAACGGGAACGCGCTTTGGAGTTTAAGACAATGCCATTCTCCAAGCAGATATCAGATCATATAATTTCTGCGACCGTTTCAGCCACTTAAGACATATTACCAGCACGTTCAGGACTGAATGAATGAATGAATGAATGAATGAATGAATGAATGAATGAAAACTTTATTTAACAGATTGCAGAATGGGTACAATACAGTACGGCTCAATACATACAATTGTTAAGGGGATGCAGACCTGAGAAAGACGTTTGTCTTGTTTCCATCAGGGTCCCCCATTTTCAATTCATATAGACAATTATGACATACACAACATACATGACATTTATGGCATAGGGACATATAGGTATTTAGTACTGATACATTTGTGACATAGGCGGTATTCAAATATACAGTACTGTTACCCCTAGATCCTGACAGAGTATATACATATGATGGGGAGGGGACTGTACATTAGGAGGGGGTGGGTGGGTGGGAGGGAAATATACATACGGCGGGGAGGGAATATATACATGCGGTGGGGAGGAGACTGTCTATTAGGAGGTGGTGGGGGTTTTGGGCATTTACGGTGGCCAGTTTCGAATTGCAGCCTCCCGTAGGTGCTCTTTAAGGGCGGTTTTGAATGTGGGCAGGGATTCACATTCCTTTACAGCTTTGGGTAGGGCGTTCCACATTGTTGTGGCATAATTGCGGAACGTGTTTAGTCCCTTGTTTGAGCCGAATCTGGGTTTAACATGATTTGTTGAGCTTCCTCTGGTGTAGTGGTTGTGGTATTCACTGACCTTTGGGAAGTATTTTGACATGTACATGGGCACCCCGGTCGTATAGTGTATCTTGTAGACCAGGCCCATTGCAAGTTGCTGTACTCTGTCGTCTACTCTAAGCCATCCTAGGTTGGCAAAGTGGGCAGGGGTGAGGTGGGTTCTGGGGTTCAGGTCAAGTAGTAGTCTGACCAGTTTGTTTTGTGATGTTTGTAATTTTGTTTTAAGCGCCTTTGAGGTGCTTTGGTACCATGAGGTGCACGCATAGTCATAGTACCCTTGAATGAGTGCTCCTGCCAGAGTCTTCAGGGTATTCTTGTTTACCAGAGAGGAGATCCGGTACAAGAATCTAGTTCGTTGGTTGACTTTTTTTATTACATTGGATGCCATTTTGTCACAGGAAAGATTTGCCTCTAGGATGGAACCCAGGTAGGTAATTTCGTCTTTCCTTGTGACAATATTGTCACCCACTGTAACTGAGAAACCGTCGGTCTTGCTGAGTTTGTTATTTGAACCGAAGAGAATGGACTCTGTTTTGCCCATGTGTAATGATAGTTTGTTATCAGCGAGCCATATGCAGATTTTGCCTAGTTCCGTGCTGAGGGTTTTTTCAACCTGCAATTTGTTCTTGTCAGAGACCAGCAGGGCTGAGTCGTCCGCAAACAGGAACAAGTTGCAGTCACAGGCTGACGACATGTCATTTGCATAAATTAGGAAGAGTAGCGGTCCTAGTATGCTTCCTTGTGGAACACCACAGCTCACTGTGAGGGGGGGGGATAGAGTACCGTTTACCTCTACCATCTGTTCTCTCCCCTCCAGGTAGGATTGCATCCAGCTCACTGATAGGCTATCAAAACCAATTGCTTTTAGTTTGTCCATTAGAATGGAGTGATTGACAGTGTCGAAGGCCTTTTGTAGGTCCAGCATGACCATGCCGCAGTATTTGCCAGCGTCCACCTCTTGTTTGATGTGGTCGTTCAAATAGAGGAGGCATGTGTCAGTGGAGTGGGACGTTCTGAAGCCAGATTGGAATTCGTAGATTAGGTTTTTTTCTGCCAGGTACTTTTCGACCTGTTCGTAGACTATTTTCTCCATGACTTTCGAGATGGAGGTAAGAATAGAAACAGGGCGGTAGTTGCCTGGGTCTAATTTGCTGCCCTTTTTGTGTAGAGGGGTCACTCTCGCAATTTTGAAGTCCTTGGGGACGTGCCCCTGTCTTATAGAGAGGTTTATTATGTGTGTGATGACTGGGGTGATGGCGGCTGCTGCGTCTCTGAGGAATTTGGAGGGGATGTTGTCATGGCCAGTGGCCTTGTTAGGTTGGAGGGCGCTCAATTTTTTGAGTACCTCATCGGTTGTTACCATTTCAAGTTTGAAGTCGTCTTTGTGGACCCCTAGGTTTTTGTAGTATGCTACTATGTGTTCTACCCCATAATGCCCTGAGTGGGAGGGTAGTTTGTTTACCAGTGTTGTGGCTATGTTTGTGAAGAAGATGTTTAAGTAATTGGCTACATCCAGCTTGTCTGTGATGAGCGTGTTGTCCGTCTTTATGTTTATGTTTGAGAATCTGGTTTTAAGTTTTTTACTGCAGCCTAGTTGATTATTGAGTAATTTCCAAAGTTCGCAGGGTTTGTTTTTGTTTTCCTCCGTTTTGTCGTTGATGAAATTTCTTTTTGCGGTTCTGATCATGATGTTTACGTCATTTCTTAGTCTGTTTCTTTGGATTTTTAGTTCAACCACGTGGGCTTGGAGTTCACTGTTTGAGCTTTTGGAAAGCTTTGTCTGACTTTTATGAAGTTCAGAGCATTTTTTGTCTCTGGTTTTCATAGCGGCCAGTATTTCAGTGTGCATCCATGCCTCAGCGCGATTTTTAACCCTGGTGGTTCTTATCGGTGCCATGTTGTTGAGTATTGCTGTGAATTTGGTTTTGAATCCAAGCCATGTTTCTTCAACCTGTGTACCACTGAGCTCATCTGACCAGTCCAAGCTCCCCAGTTCTAGGTTAAAGGCCTCTCTAGAGTAAGTTTTGAGGTCTCTAGATGTGACTGTTTTGTGACAGCCGGCCTTCTGTTTTAGCTTTTTGCGGGTACAGAAAATCATATAATGATCACTTAACCCTTAACTACTGGTACTACTACTGGTACTACTACTGCTACTACTGCTGCTACTACTACTACTGCTGCTACTACTACTATTGCTACTACTACTGCTACTAGTACTAACTATTGCTACTACTAACTATTGCTACTACTACTGCTGCTACTACTACTACTATTGCTACTGCTACTACTACTGCTACTACTGCTGATACTGCTACTACTATTGCTACTACTATTGCTACTGCTACTTAGTACTACCGCTACTACTATTGCTACTACTATTGCTACTACTATTGCTACTACTACTGCTACTACTATTGCTACTACTATTGCTATTATTACTGCTACTACTACTACTATTGCTACTACTACTATTGCTACTACCTACTACTATTGCTATTTACTGCTAATACTATTGCTACTACTATTGCTATTACTAACTGCTACTACTATTACTGCTGCTGTTATTATCAGGAGGTTATGACATTCTTTCATCCTTGCTCACTCTGTTCCCTCTGACCTGCCGCTGAGAACCAGCCTCTCAGATCCAACATACGACTGCATTGCTTCCAGTATGAGTGCATTTCTATTCATGTCATTATTGTAGTCGCTCCCGAGGAGTTAGCAGACATAAGTTGAAGGTCTGTCTGGCTGATCCATGTTCTGTTTGGCGGATATCAAATCATACCTCACTGCTCCTGAGGAGTTAGGAGAGATAAGATAAAGGTCAGTTTGACTGATCCAGAATCTGTTTGGCTGATCAGATGTAGCCGAGTTCTCCAGACACAGAACGCGTTGGTATGTTTTATGTCCCAACTATCGCATGTCCTTGTGACATAATGATGGGATTCAGGTAAAACAATCCGTTGAAGTGGCCTTTTAAGGTGCGTTTGGCTGATCCAGAGCAGGCTTTCCTCAGCGAGCTAAATAAACATCTGTTTAGAGCCAGTGGACAGTGGAATGTGTTAATCCAGCGCTCCTACATGTGCCTCTAAACTTCCTGTGGACTAGATCATTATAGGCTCAATCCAGATCAGTGCCCTTTCCTTCCACAGCTGTAGGCCCTGGGCTGGAAGTAGTGCTTTAATCGGATACACAAATATGAAGAGTTTTAGGTTCATATTCATACTAGGGGTGGGAATCACCTGTTTCATCACGATACGATATAGATTCTTTGGACAACGATACGATATTTATTTGCCGATATCCCAAAGTCTGCCACGATACGATACGATTCGATTCAGGTGCCTGCAATCGATATGAGACTATCGTATGCCCATTTAACACAATCAGTAACATTTAGATTTAGAACTCAAAAAAGGCAACGGAAATATCCTTTGATATTTTTATTTTTGAGCTCTTTTAATTTAAATGAAAAACAATCTATTGTTTTTAATACAAATATACCTCCTCTTCACTGTAAAGTGCCACGTTTTGATATATTGAGCTTTAAACTTTAAGTTCCATTTTTTGGAACTCGCAACACAAAACCTAAAACCCCTCCCTACCTCCCTCTCCCAAACCGTTCCTATAACAATTTATTTTATGTTGCATGATCATGTATACATTTATTATGTATTATATTTTTTATGTTTAAATAATAACATTATCTGTCCATCCTCAGTAAATACTATCAAACTCCTCTGACGTCATCTGGTCTTTCCAAAGACCAGAGATGGGACGTGAACGGCGCGCACACACACACAGAAAGGGAGAATGTTTTATAGCAGACTTAATGATTTTAGAATATTTCAACGAATGAAGTTAAATGTTTATTATCATCAACTATCTAGTTCGTTTTTATAGTGTAACGTTTTGCTACTTAAGATCATTGAACGTAGAGGGAGAGAGGCTCAGCCCCCCCATTTCCTCACTAATGGAACTCTGCTGTTTTCTCTATGCCTCTGAGCAGGGTTAGCTTAGCTTAGTTAGCGTAAGCAGCTAACGTTAGTTTAGGTCTTTAATGCGACGTGGGCAGATGCATTTGACCTGAAAAAAAGAGCAGGAATTTAGTTCACAATGGGTCTCATTTAGGGCTGGGCGATACTGCGATATCGCGATATTTTTTGGCCATATCACGATACACGATGTATATCGCGATATTTTGACATTTCCTCTAAAGCACTTAAAAATGCTTGATTTAACCCTTTGATGCATACAGTCACGCCAATATGATGATTATAATAAGTCCCTGCAACATATGTTTGCATTATTAAACCATGAAGATGCTTTAAAAAATAATTAAATGAAAATGTACTAAGAGTAGTCTACTGACACATACATTTTTTTATTTATTTCTAAGACAATTTATATAAAAACTCTTGGGTGCCTAAGACTTTTGCACAGTACTGTGTTTTCTATCCACTTTAGCCAAACACACACACACACTATATATATATATATATATATATATATATATATATATATTAAACTAGATAGGACTCGTGCACATCTGGTTGGACCCCGACTGGAGGTGCAGGTCAGCGCAAGAGAGATAAATAAACTAAAAGGAGAAAACCTTCAAAGGAAAGAAGGGACCGCACACTCCACAGGACTCGTTTTTGCTTATTTATTGTTTGCACAACGCGTTTCGCTGTCGCTTCCTCAGGTGCTATGCAGCAGGTGTCATCAATGATCATCATTATGTATAGCATGCTCCACCCCACATCGTAATACATCAAGCCCATTGGCTACTCAATTATCACATTTAATTTGATGATTTTGCAGGATGTAATGCATACAACTCTTAGTATAAAAATGATGCATAGAGACCACATATATACATACTCATTTTTGAAAATTATATAATACAAAATGAGAGAAGTGACAAATCTTAACATATCAAGCCCATTGGCTACTCAATTATCACATTACATTTTATCATTTTGTAGGATACATATCACTTTTATGTATAGAAATGCCTAGATACCACATACATACACAGACTCATTTTTGAAAATTATATATAATAAAGCAATATGAGAGAAGTGACAAATACCTAGGTCATTAGACCTGATAAATAGTTTAAAACAGACTTAAAACCACACCCATATAGGTTACACAGAACGGATAGTGGTTACAAAAATGGATTCAGCTCGAGGGATTCATTTAGACCATGGGGTTCCACAGAATTCAAAGTAAAAATCCAGTACGCTTCCCTTTGTAAGAGAAGCTTTACTATATTACCGCCCCTCGGTGGTAGGGTGACTCTTTCGATTCCAATGAACCTTAGAGAGGCTGTGGAACCATGATCTCTCTCCTTATAGTGTCTCGCAATGGCATAATCCATATTGTTGTTCCTAATGGCTGCCTTGTGTTCTGCTATTCGCACCTTCAAATTTCGTTTTGTTTGTCCAACATAGACCTTACCACAAGGGCATTTCAGCATGTATATCACATGAGTGGTGTTGCAATTAATAAGGTCCCTTATTTTATATTCCTGCCCAGACTGTGGGTGGTAGAAAACTTTTGTTTTCATAGTGTTTGAACAATGGGTACATCGACCACATGGATGGTTACCACACAGCTCTGTTAGCCAGTTAGAGTGACTTACTACAGGGGATTTATACATAGAATTGACTACAGCGTCCCTTATGTTTTTTCCCCTTTTAAAACAAAATCTTGGTGGTAATGAAGAAATGTTTTTTAAAAGAGGGTCACATTTGAGTATGTTCCAGTGTTTGTCAATAATGTTTTTAACAACTTGAGATGAAGTACTATATTCTGAAACGAATGTGACTCTGTTACCAGGGGTGTCGCTTTTGTCAGATTCCAAAATAGTTTCCCTCTGTACATGTTTTGTCTTATTTCTGGCTGTGTGCACCACTGATGCCTTGTATCCCCTCTCTTCAAATCTGTTACTCATTTCATCTGCCTTCCTTTCTAGGTCTGTGGGATCACTACAGATACGTTTAAGGCGCAGGAATTGTCCGTATGGGATATTCTCTACCATACGTCTCGGGTGATGACTCTGTGCATGTAAAATAGTATTACGGTCTGTTGGTTTACGGAAGATAGTAGTGTTCAGGTTTCCCTCATTGTCAGCTGATATCCGTAAGTCTAGGAAATCAATATGTTCTCTGCTGTGTACCATCGTGAATTTTAAAGTGTGATGTGTACCATTGATATACTCCCTGAACTGGAATAACTCATCTTCCGAGCCAACAAACACCATGAGAATGTCATCTATGTACCTTTTCCAAAAAATTACATTTTTCAAGAGGGGCGAGGCATCTTGGTTGTGGATAAACTGGGATTCCCAGTGGCCCATAAATAGGTTGGCGTAATTAGGTGCAAATGCAGAACCCATGGCAGTACCCTGGATTTGAATGTACCATTTATCATCAAGCATGAAGTAATTAGATTTCAAAATAAAATTCGTCAAGCTGAGTAAAAAATCAGAGGAGACTTCATCATTTGTACCCAGAAAAAATGACATAGCCGCCAGGCCGTCCTCATGTGGAATATTAGTATAAAGACTTTCTACATCAAAGGATACTAGATATGCATTCTGTGGGATGGAAGTCTTTAACGACTTCAACACATCCCTAGTATCTGCAAGGTATGAAGGTAATGTCTTTACAATATCTTTGATAAAATAGTCTACAAATTGACTTAGAGGTTCTGATAAAGAATTGTTTCCTGAGACTATGGGGCGTCCTGGCGGGTTTGTCAGTTTTTTATGAATTTTAGGTAATAGATAAAAAACAGGTGTGACAGGGAATTCAACTTTTAGGAACTCGTATTGTTTTTTTGTGATGTTCTTACTTTTAAGTGCATCATCTAGTATTTTATCTCTGTCTGTCATTAACTGTTCAACAGGGTTGTGAAGAAGAGACTTATAAAATGCAGTATTGCTAAGTTGCCGTGTGGCTTCATACATGTAATCATTGACATTTTGTATTACAATAGAGCCACCCTTATCTGCCGGCTTGATAATAATTTTGTCATTTTTTCTCAATTCGTTTAGAGCTCTTCTTTCAACCTCAGTTACATTTTGATGCTTGATTGTCTTGTCTGATGATTTCACAAATGTCTGGATGTCTCGCTCAACTAGTTTACTGAAAGTGACCAAGGTAGGATTCAGAGTACTAGTGGGACAATAAGTTGATGATTTCTTCAATTTATTCATAGGATTAGTAGATATAGTCTGATCAGTATTTCTAAAAAGGTGTTTAAGGTGTAACAGTCTGAAAAATTTGTAGCAGTCCACTTTTAATTTAAAGACATTCACCTTATTTGTTGGAACAAATGATAGACCTTTACCTAATACCGATTGTTGGGCTGGTGTGAGGGGACAGTCCGAGATGTTGATCACGGCCTGTTGCTCCTGCTCCTGGTGACGACCGATGGCGGGTTGATGTCTTTTCTTCCCCCGCCTCGTCCTCTTCCCCTGGTCCCTCTTCGTTGGTTGTTGTGTCGTGAGTCGTACCGTGGACGTGCGTCTAAAAAACGCGCATCCTGGGAATGGGTCGAGTCACTTGACAGGGCAGGATCAGACTCCTCGGTTGTGTAGTTTCCTCGGTTCCCGTCGTTGCGTTGGAATCGCTCCCTCTGGCGTGAGGCTGCTGGACGTCGTTCTTTCCACGCCGAGTCACTTGTCAGGGTAGGATCTGACTCCTCGGTTGTGTAGTTTCCTCGGTTCCCGTCGTTGCGTTGGAATCGCTCCCTCTGGCGTGAGGCCGCTGGACGTCGTTCTTTCCACGCCGGTTGTTGCCACTTGTAGACGGTCCCTCTCTTGAAGTCCTCAGCATGTCGTTCGAATTTGTTCCTTTTAAGAGTTTTAAGTTCACTCTCAAACTTCTGGAGGTCATCTTTCATCTTGCGTTCCAGGTTTGTGAATCCCTCGAGCTGAATCCATTTTTGTAACCACTATCCGTTCTGTGTAACCTATATGGGTGTGGTTTTAAGTCTGTTTTAAACTATTTATCAGGTCTAATGACCTAGGTATTTGTCACTTCTCTCATATTGCTTTATTATATATAATTTTCAAAAATGAGTGTGTATGTATGTGGTATCTAGGCATTTCTATACATAAAAGTGATATGTATCCTACAAAATGATAAAATGTAATGTGATAATTGAGTAGCCAATGGGCTTGATATGTTAAGATTTGTCACTTCTCTCATTTTGTATTATATAATTTTCAAAAATGAGTATGTATATATGTGGTCTCTATGCATCATTTTTATACTAAGAGTTGTATGCATTACATCCTGCAAAATCATCAAATTAAATGTGATAATTGAGTAGCCAATGGGCTTGATGTATTACGATGTGGGGTGGAGCATGCTATACATAATGATGATCATTGATGACACCTGCTGCATAGCACCTGAGGAAGCGACAGCGAAACGCGTTGTGCAAACAATAAATAAGCAAAAACGAGTCCTGTGGAGTGTGCGGTCCCTTCTTTCCTTTGAAGGTTTTCTCCTTTTAGTTTATATATATATATATATATATATATTACACACACTACTGTGAGAAAATTATAATCACACACAAAGGGATAATGGCTTATAGCTGACTTAATGATTTTAGAATATTTCAGATAATTAAATGTTTATATCATCAACTATCCAGTTAGTATTTATAC
>NC_140167.1:84281097-84356759 GCF_963971535.1 Notolepis coatsorum
GAGACCCATTATTCTTTAAATGTGGCCAAATCAGATTCCAATGTGAACTGGTCACTGCTCCTGAACTGACCCGCCTGGCGCCTGCGCAAATGAACAATAACGATTATGAATGTAAACATGGAGGACACTGAAGTCATAGTTTATGGTTTAATTTATAAGTTGATGTGCAGTGGAGGCCAACTGATTTATGAGCAGATGATAATGGGGGCGAGGAGGAGGTGAAAGAGAGACATTTCTTCTTTCAATATGCTTTTCAAACACAGAGCTGTTATGAGACATCCCCTCAGGTTTTACTTGTAGAGAAGAATCACCCCAAATACTTACAGTACAAGGTAAACACCTCACTGTCCCTCCACTGGCCACCTCCATCACAGCTCACCTCCATGTTTGTATTCACCAAGTGACTCCAGAGTCTAGAGGGAATTTCAATCTAGATTAGAAAAAAAATAAAAAAAAATCTATTTGATTATCTATTCTATTTTATTCTATTATTATTTGTATTTTTTGCACAATCAAAGCGGGCATGGCCACCTTCATTTCACTGTATGTCTCGTGTATGTAGGCTATGTGGCGAATAAATCTCTTGAATCATATGAGCAAAGAAAATCAGAGTTGGGCCACTTTGGCCTGCAGTCTGTACTCGACCAGACACCAGACACCACCCCTCCGCCACCAGCCCGCCACAGATATGATACGCTTAGCGGCTAAGCTGTCCATGAGAAGCAGGCTGCTGGTAAACACTCTGACGATACAGTTTGTTGATATATCGTTTCTGCAGTTAAGTGCGATGATTGGTCTTGGTGCACCTTTTAGCTGTTTCCACCTCACTAAAAACACTTCACTGTGTGAGGCCAAACCATTAGGGCGGGCCATACTTTTTTTTTTTTGGAAAATCAATCGAGTGGGGTGTCTAAAATATGTGTTTTTTTGTGGGGAATTCAAATATGGGATTATTTTTCTAATCGGATAACTCCTACCTACATTGTTTTGGATTTCAAAATGGCCGATTTGACCATTTTTCACCCCTTGGCCATACATAGATGCCAACATGAATCTGAAGGAAATCCTAACATGCAAGGTGTCTAAATGATGTGTTTCTTAATGGGGAATTCAAATATGAGTTCATTTTTGGGATAGGATAACTCTAACCTACATCATTTTGGATTTCAAAATGGCAGATTTTACCATTTTTCACCCCTTGGCCATACATGGATGCCAACATGTATCTGAAGGAAATCCTAACATGCAAGGTGTCTAAATGATGTGTTTCTTAATGGGGAATTCAAATATGAGGTCATTTTTGGGATAGGATAAATATAACCTGCATAATTTTGGATTTCAAAATGGCTGATTTTACCATTTGAACCCATTGGTATTGTATTACAAAATTGCAAAGATAAAAAATATATGGGATATCATTTATAATGACAAAGCCATCAAATGTATTAACAAGTGAACTGTATATAACTGGATACAACTCCAAAGATCAATAATAATAATACTAACAATAATAAATTGTATTTGTAATGCACACAAACACCTAAGTGCTAAATCTCGATCTCCTGACTTCTTGAACTTTGCCAGGTTCCAATATCTTGATTGGACTCATTCTTGGATGGCAAGATCTCCTACTGTACTGCTTTAGCCACCAACCTACAAACACAAACTTAAAGTCAACGTCAGCCATAAATAGGTGAGCTCTTTCCAGAACTACTCAGCAGAAACCTCTGTAACCATTTTAACAAACGTCTCAATGTATTGAGAAAATCCATGGGGCTCCATCAATCCTCTATCTTCTTAAAACATTGGAAAGGCAGGGGATGGAAAAGAAGGCAGAGAAAAGGAGAAGGGGCAAAGAAGAAAGCTTTGCAGTAGCAGACAAGGTTGCCAGGAAGGATGTTGAGAGCTTCCTTACAGTCCCTGAAGTTGAGCTCATTCCTGAAACTGACCCTGCAGCTTCAGCAAAGCTACGGAAAAATTATGATGAGATTCCAAACATCGCCCTTGCTAGTGTAAGGTATGGCATAGGTCTAAGGCCAACTGCAGCTATAGCAACTGCAGCTCTGATTGATGCAGGACTCATCTTAGAAGATGACACAAGTAAAGTGATTGATAAGAACAAGGTTAAGAGAGCACAAGAAAAGTTGATGCAAGAGCTGGGGGAAGAGTTTGAGGAGAAGTGCAGGGAGGAGGGGGGGATCTCCTGTATCCTCTTTGATGGGCGGATTGACATGACAAATGTGATGATGGAAGCTGAGGGCAGTGACCAATCTTTTCCTGCAAAGATCAAGGAAGAACACTATAGTGTTGCTAGTGAGCCTGGCAGCAACTATCTGCTACACCAGAGAAAGCAACTAAAGAGGAGTCCCATGCAGAGAAGATTGCTAAGGTCCTGTTTGCCTGGCTGAAAGACAGAGGTTCTGATAAGACCTTGTGGGCCATTGGAGGAGACTCGACCAATGTCAACACTGAAGGCAGGTGTAATGCGGAAGCTGGAGCTGCACCTGGGGAGAAAGCTGGTCTGGTTGGTGTGCAACCTGCACACTGGTGAACTTCCACTGCGCCGTCTCATTGTTGAAGTTGATGGGGCTACTCTGTCAGACAACAAATTGTCTGGGCCAATAGGACAGCTCCTTGATTCTGTTACAGACTTGGAGATCAATCCTAACTTCACCAGGATCTTTCTTGGCCCTCCGCTGATCAAGCTGCCTGAGAAGATCATTCAAGATCTCTCAACTGATCAACACTATGGCTATAAGCTGGTCTGTGCAATCAGGGATGGAGTGCTTTCTGCAAGGCTGGCTCTGCTGGAGATTGGACCGGTAAACCACAGCCGCTGGCTCACCACAGCAAACAGACTCCTCAGGCTCTGGGTGTCAAAGCATCAACTTAAAAGAAAGAACCTGAATAATCTACAATGCATTGTGGAATTCATCATTGGAGTGTATTATCCATGTTGGTTCAACATGAAGGTCAAGCACTCCTGGATCGAAGGGCCTAGGCACATCCTGTTTCAGCTGGACTGCCTCAAGTCTCAGAGGAAGGAGGTGCTGGATGTTGTGATGCCAACTGTGAGAAGATCTGCTTGGTATGCCCACAGTGAAGCCATCCTCCAAACACTGCTGTGCTCTGAGGATCAAAAAGAGAGAATTGAGGGGGTGGAGAGAATCCTGGCCATCAGGGGAGAGGGGGATCCAGACACTCAGCTGGGAGACTCCTGTGTCAGGATCAGAAGAACACCTCACATCAATAGTGACGCTTCCAGCATTGGTGGCTTAATCAGCTGGTCAGAAGATTTGTCAGAGCCACCTCTCACCTGCTCCCTAAGCACCTCTGAGGTGAATAACTTAATCAACACCCCCATGGAGGTTCTCGACTGGCCTTGCCACACACAAAGCATCGAGAGGGTTGTTAAAATGGTGACTGAGGCCTCTGCTAAGTACTTTTCACAAGAAAAAAGGGATGGAGGGATCAGGGCTCAGGAGACCAGCAGGAGGCTGATGTCCAAGAATGAATCCAAGCAGGACTTGTGCAACCTGATCAAATTTAAGAAGATAGAGGATTGATGGAGCCCCATGGATTTTCTCAATACATTGAGACGTTTGTTTAAATGGTTACAGAGGTTTCTGTTGAGTAGTTCTGGAAAGAGCTCACCTATTTATGGCTGACGTTGACTTTAAGTTTGTGTTTGTAGGTTGGTGGCTAAAGCAGTACAGTAGGAGATCTTGCCATCCAAGAATGAGTCCAATCAAGATATTGGAACCTGGCAAAGTTCAAGAAGTCAGGAGATCGAGATTTAGCACTTAGGTGTTTGTGTGCATTACAAATACAATTTATTATTGTTAGTATTATTATTATTGATCTTTGGAGTTGTATCCAGTTATATACAGTTCACTTGTTAATAAATTTGATGGCTTTGTCATTATAAATGATTTCCCATATATTTTTTGTCTTTGCAATTTTGTAATACAATACCAATGGGTTCAAATGGTAAAATCAGCCATTTTGAAATCCAAAATTATGCAGGTTATATTTATCCTATCCCAAAAATTACCTCATATTTGAATTCCCCATTAAGAAACACATCATTTAGACACCTTGCATGTTAGGATTTCCTTCAGATTCATGTTGGCATCCATGTATGGCCAAGGGGTGAAAAATGGTAAAATCGGCCATTTTGAAATCCAAAATGATGTAGGTTAGAGTTATCCTATCCCAAAAATGAACTCACATTTGAATTCCCCATTAAGAAACACATCATTTAGATACCTTGCATGTTAGGATTTCCTTCAGATTCATGTTGGCATCCATGCATGGCCAAGGGGTGAAAAATGGTCAAATCGGCCATTTTGAAATCCAAAACAATGTAGGTAGGAGTTATCCGATTAGAAAAAGAATCCCATATTTGAATTCCCCACAAAAAAACACATATTTTAGACACCCCACTCGATTGATTTTCCAAAAAAAAAAAAGTATGGCCCGCCCTACCAAACCATGCTCTCTCGAGTCTCTCCCTCCCTCTCTCTCCTCCCTCTCTCCCTCTCTCCATCATGGTGTTTGTCCTGAGCTGACAGGATGGGCTGGTCAGCTTTCTCTCCTGCTTTATATTGACCATTGACCTCTGGGTTTCTACAGCCTTGGCCTTGACCCTGACTGGCTGCTCATTTCTCTACATTAACTACCTCCTCCTCTCCTCCCCCACCTTCTCTTTCTCCTCCTCCTCCACCTCCTCCTCCCACCTGTAATTGGTCGTTTGTTTACTCCTCCTTGGGGCTGTGCTGTGTGGTTGTTTTGTTCAACTCAAGGCTCTTGCTTTAGACAGTGGCTGTGATTTAGAGCCCAGGCCTTTATGCTGACCACAAGAGTCTGTACAGGTTTATTGGTTTCTCTCTCTGTCTCTCTCTGTTCTCTCTCTGTCGCTGTCTCTGTTCTCTCTTTCTCTATCTATCTCTATCTCTGTTCTCTCTGTCTGTTCTCTCTGTTCCCTGTCTCTCTCTCTCTCTCTCTCTCTCTCTCTCTCTCTCTCTCTCTCTCTCTCTCTCTCTCTCCCCCTCTCTCTCTCTCTGTGGGTGTAATATATGACTGTGTCAGAGGGTAGAGGACAAGGCCGTGGGAAGGTCAGTGAGACCCCTCCCACAGTGATCATAATGTTGATGTTAGTTATTCTCACACCAGAGTGGGACACTGATGCAAAGTGTAATTTCTGGAGAGAGCAGGAGCCTGGCTGTTCACACCAGAAGAGCAGGAGCCTGGCTGTTCACACCAGAGAAGCAGGAGCCTGGCTGTTCACACCAGAAGAGCAGGAGCCTGGCTGTTCACACCAGAGAAGCAGGAGCCTGGCTGTTCACACCAGAAGAGCAGGAGCCTGGCTGTTCACACCAGAAGGGCAGGAGCCTGGCTGTTCACACCAGAAGAGCAGGAGCCTGGCTGTTCACACCAGAAGAGCAGGAGCCTGGCTGTTCACACCAGAAGTGCAGGAGCCTTCGACCTGCATTAAATGTGACACCGATCTGCATTTCATAATGAACACTCACTCCGTGCCAAGAGAGAGTAGGGCAGGATCATGGTTCTATGGGTAGGATTGGTCCAGTAAAACGTTGGCAGGTAGATGATGCTAGATTTAGTTTTACTATCACTAATCATTTGGACCATGTCTTTTTTTCATCACCAGAAGAAGTTGAGAAGTTTGGATGGCTTTTCTAATTTCGAAATCTTGGAAACTGAGATAATAGGGGTGGAACGTTACGATACGCATTCGAACCGCATACCGTTTGGCACGACCTCCACGGTTCGGGGCGTCTGTGTGTATTGTACGGTTCAGGGGATGCGAAAAAAATAAATTAAAAACTTCATTTGGCACGGAGCCGGGAGAGGTGAGTACTGGCTGCTGCTGCAGCAGCAGCAGCAGCACTGCAGGTGCTAGTCACTCAGTTTGTGTAAATGGCAAGCACAATATAAATCAATCTTCATTACGACTTTTAAAAACATAGCCATTAACATTACATACTAGGCCTACACACATCTTGCCATAACGTTAGCAGTTTGTACAACACAACGCACGTTTTAACTATGGTAGCCCGCCAGCTAATACAGTCAATGCAATGTTATTCTCTCCCCCCCTCTCCCTCTCCTCTTTCTGTCTCTGTCTCTCTCCCTCTCCTCTCTCTCCGCCTCTCTCTCTCTCTCTCTCTCTCTCTCTCTCTCTCTCTCTCTCTCTCTCTCTCTCCCTCTCGTTCTGTCTCTCTCTCTCCTCCTCTCTCTCTCCCTCTCCTCTCTCCCCCTCTGTCTCTCTCCTCTCTCCCCCTCTGTCTCTCTCTCTCCCTCTCCTCTCTCCCCCTCTGTCTCTCTTCTCTCTCCCCCTCTGTCTCTCTCTGTGTCTCAGGACGGTGGCAGCAGAGGTTAGGAAACAGATCGCGGGTCAGTATGGAGGTTCCCCACAGCTCCTGAAGAACCTGAATGTTGGAGCAGCAGCCAGCAACACGGTGAGTGTGTCCAGAGGCCCCAGGAGACGTCCAGTACGTCCAGGAGCCACGCGTCTTCTCCTGAACATACCGTTAAGAGAGGTTTAAGAAAGACTTTGGAAATGTCCATCCAATCAAAGGGAATCCTACAGTCATTCTTCTAACATATATGACGGCTCATTCGTGGGCTGTAGATGAAATGTAAACAAGACAGAGTGACAAGCAGTAAGGTCCAAGGTCTATATAGCAGTTATACTATGATACTCGTATTCTATTTCAATGTGTGGTAGGAATAGATACAGCGGTTGACTAGTAGCAGACCGATGCTAAAACACTGGTCTGGGTCAGTCCTAAACACTGGTCTGAGAACAGTTTTGAAGAGTAGCGCACGCACACACACCCCACAACACTGGAATACGAACACATACGTACAGAGCCCCCTACTACTCTTCTACACAAACTAGGGCTGAGCCCAAAAGTTCGGACCTTCGTTCGTTACGGTGGCATTATTTGTTGTTATTTGTTGTTAATATATTGTTTGTATATTAATTAATGTGTTCGAACCTCCGCTTTTATTTATTTTTTTCAATTTTATTTACACAAAAAATATATATCAGCATGAGATATATATCAGAATATCACAGTACTATGTTGTGTTTACAATAATTCGAAAGTCACGCGCGAACACAGACACAACAACACAGTCTAGTCGAGATGAGGGGTCACCATCATACATTATCAGGAAATTAATCAATCATGCAAAAAAGTGAGAGTTGAGTGACTCATTCACACTAATCCGTCTTATTTCATAATACAACGTTTCCGAATGGACGTTTGGATTAAACCGTGTATGCAGTGATGCTGAACTTTTCCCAGCGGAACACAAGTTACTTAACGTTACACAGGTACGTTATGCACGTTAATTAAGCTATGCACGTTTAGCTTACTAACGTTAAGATAACAGGAGCCGTCTGCCAACAAAGATGTTGTTTCAATTACCATCCAAACGTTATTGAAGCCTCCCGTGACCAGTAAGTAGGTACTACTACTCTTAATAACCACAGCAATATGCGCATATGCGCTACGTTATATGCGTAAATGTGCCTAAAGTCAAGACTCGACAGTACTGAACCAGAAAAAGTATTTAGGAGCAAATATTTTACATGATTAAAAACAATGGTTCGGACATCCCAAAAACAGGCTTCGGGGACACACACACACACACACACACACACAGACACACAGACACACAGACACACAGACACAGACTCTCCTTCTCCTTCTCTCCTCTCCTCTTATCTCTCCTCTCTTATACTCTCCTCATCTCCTCTCTTCTCTTCTCCTCTCCCCCTTCTCTCCTCTCCTCTCCTCTCCTCTTATCTCCTCTCTTATACTCTCCTCATCTCCTCTCTTCTCTTCTCCTCTCCCCCTTCTCTCCTCTCCTCTCCTCTCCTCTCCTCTTATCTCCTCTCTTATACTCTCCTCATCTCCTCTCTTCTCTTCTCCTCTCCCCCTTCTCTCCTCTCCCCCTTCTCTCCTCTCCTCTCCTCTTATCTCCTCTCTTATACTCTCCTCATCTCCTCTCTTCTCGTCTCCTCTCCCCCTTCTCTCTCCTCCTTCTCTCCCCCCCAGGTTCCTCTCACAGAGGCGGTGGAGCCGGTGGACTTTGAGGAGTACCTGCTCACCCACCCCCCCATCATGGAGTCAGGGCCCCTGAGGGACCTGTTAGAGTTTCCTCCAGATGACATCGAGGTGATCTACACACCCAGGGAGTGTCGCACCGTGAGCCAGGCCGTCCCAGACCAGGGGTGGGTCCTTATGTACACAACACACACAACATTTAGGAATAGGGATATTCCCTGGAATAAATTAATTATCTTGAATCACTTTAATCAACATATTAAACATGCTGTACTAGAGGGCAGTAGGTTGCAGAATACTGTTGGTGAAGAAATGCAAAGTTAGATTAACATGCTTGCAGTGTTAATTCTGTCAATTAAAATTATGACTAAATATGGTCGTCAACAAAGCTTTCCCCCTGACAAAATCGAGACTAAAACTGACTAAGACTAAAATGAAAAATAAATGAAGGTCACTAAATATGATGAAAACGAAAAAGGAGCATTTGACACATGACTAAGACTAAAACTATTGGTTTGATTATGTCTTATGGTGTATATATGTGGAGCACTTCTATGCTCTATATGTATATATATATATTATTTTTGTACAACCAGGGGTCATGTCTGCTTCACATGGGGTGTAGTCCAGTCATTATATGAAAAAACCTAGGACAAATTGCAACAGTAGCAAACTCAACTGATTTTGTATCCTCATTATGTCCTTAGTGAGGGAAAAAAAGTCCCAAGGAATCCCATCATGGGAAAGTCTTGAAAACGACCTATATATATTCATATCGAAAAATGCCTGTTATAACATAGTGGTGAAAATCTTACTTTTAGATATCACTATAAAAACTCACAAGCTGATTACACACACAAAGACAAGAAAAAAAGTCAATCACAACTTCATTGAATTATTCTGTTTACTCATGCAAATCATACATTATCTTATTTGATATGCACCAATTAGCATACACGCCAGAACTAATCAAAACATTTGATAAAGACATTTTTTTCTTCTTGGAATATTAGTAGATAGGCTCTGTGGAGCTCAGTCCACGAGGATGGGGCTCAAGGGTTTATGTCCGTGGGGATAGGTCCATGGAGATGGTTTTTTTTTTATAATAGGCGGAAACTACATATTTGTACAGCATGCAAAACACTACATGATTCTTGCACAAAACTACATAGGCTTAACATAAATTTGGTATGTCTGTATAGGGGAGGCTTGTAGGTACCCATGTAACCCATTTCCATTAACATATATTGAGCTAGAAGGCCAAGGGACCATTTGAAAAATGGTGATGGCCATATTTCCCTCCCCAAAAAATCGTCTTAACTTTGAATAATTAGGTATGTAGCCCCCTTTCCAATGAGGTAACATGACATGGTTGGTCTCATTGGAAACCCGAGGTTGTCTAGAATCAAATGGTATCTTTACTTTTGAGCTACCTCAAAATTTGAACGCGTCACAATCTCTGAAAGACAGTGTCGTCAGTGATCCTGCCAGCAATCAAGTACATTGAAAAAAAAACACATTTCCCATGATGGGATTCCTTGGGACTTTTTTTCTCTCACAAAAGACATATTGAGGATACAAAATCAGTTGAGTTTGCTAATGTTGCAATTTGTCCTAGGTTTAGCCTAATTCTGGCCTATAATGACTGGACTATAGGGGTAACAAAACATTGAAAAAAAAAACATTTCCCATGATGGGATTCCTTGGGACTTTTTTTCTCTCACTAAAGACATATTGAGGATAAAAAATCAGTTCAGTTTGCTAATGTTGCAATTTGTCCTAGGTTTAGCCTAATTCTGGCCTATAATGACTGGACTAGTGTGGAAACGTTCGGTTCACTTTACTGTTTTTGTTATTTTAAGACTGGTGAGTGTCTTTAACTGTTTACATCTTTAACTCATTACGTTATGGGGGGAGTGGGGAGAGGGGCGTCTACATGAATCTATGATCCCAATAGAAATTAATGTGAATGTGACTGACTGTAGTGGTACATAGAATTGCATTACAAGAGAATAAAATGCCTTTTTTTTCATTAACGAAA
This sequence comes from Notolepis coatsorum, assembly GCF_963971535.1. NCBI lineage: Eukaryota > Metazoa > Chordata > Actinopteri > Aulopiformes > Paralepididae > Notolepis > Notolepis coatsorum. The sequence goes on from NC_140167.1 coordinate 84,291,241, forward strand.
ACTAGACAAAAATGTCATCCGTTTTCTGCGACTAAATCTAGACTAAAACAAAAAAGACAAAATCAAGACTAAAACTGACTAAGACTAAAATGCTCAGACCTGTAGTTGACTAAAACTGACTAAACGAAAAAGAAATGAAGGTGACTAAATATGATAAAAAACTAAAAAGGAGCATTTGACACATGACTAAGACTAACACTAAAATTAAAATAGCGGCCAAAATTAACACTGGCTGCTTGTAACCACTGGTAACCACTTTAAAAATAAAATGTCTAATTTCTGTGCAGTGGTAGATCAGGTAACAGCTATATATAGGGATGTCCGATATTATCGGCCGATATTGGCATACAAATTTGATATCGGAAAATATCGGTATCGGTTTAAATATATATATTTTTTTGTTTTACATTTATTTAACCTTTATTTACCCAGGCAAGCAAGTAAGAACAAATTATTATTTTATTTATTGTCAAAGTATGCATAATGTTGTGTTAATTACACGACAAGAGATATGTAATGTTAATTACCTGAAATTATTCTGTTTTTGTGGGGGGGGGGGGGGGGGGGGGGGGAACCCTGCATATATTGGTATCGGTTGATATCGGTTGATATCGGTATCGGAAATTAAGAGTTGGACAATATCGGTATATCGGTATCGGTAAAAAAGCCAATATTGAGCATCCCTAGCTATATACTATCCAAAGCTCTACAACTCATGTCTCACATTCACCCATTCACTCACACATTCACACAACACCCAATTATAAAGCCTGATCATCCAGCCCTCTATTATAAAGCTTATAAAGACCCTCCATTATAAAGCCTGATCATCCAGCCCTCCATTATAAAGCTTATAAAGACACTCCATTATAAAGCCTGATCATCCAGCCCTCCATTATAAAGCCTGATCATCCAGCCCTCCATTATAAAGCTTATAAAGACACCCCATTATAAAGCCTGATCATCCAGCCCCCCATTATAAAGCTTATAAAGACCCTCCATTATAAAGCTTATAAAGACACCCCATTATAAAGCCTGATCATCCAGCCCTCCATTATAAAGCTTATAAAGACCCTCCATTATAAAGCCTGATTATCCAGCCCCCCATTATAAAGCTTATAAAGGCACTCCATTATAAAGCTTATAAAGACCCTCCATTATAAACCCTGATCATCCAACCCTCCATTATAAAGCTTATAAAGACCCTCCATTATAAAGTTTATAAAGACCCTCCATTATAAACCCTGATCATCCAGCCCTCCATTATAAAGCTTATAAAGACCCTCCATTATAAAGTTTATAAAGACCCTCCATTATAAAGCCTGATCATCCAGCCCTCCATTATAAAGCTTATAAAGACACTCCATTATAAATCTTATAAAGACCCTCCATTATAAAGTTTATAAAGACCCTCCATTATAAACCCTGATCATCCAGCCCTCCATTATAAAGCTTATAAAGACCACCCATTATAAAGCTTATAAAGACCCTCCATTATAAACCCTGATCATCCAGCCCTCCATTATAAAGCTTATAAAGACCCTCCATTATAAAGCCTGATCATCCAGCTTATAGGGAGGTGTAGTCTGACGTCACTGGTTGTTCCACCCGTATAGGGATTCATCATTGGGAAAATGGATTATCGGCTATTGTAACAATTCTGCCGCATGGAAATTGAAAAGCTTTCCATTTTTGCACAAAATGAGTTCCCTTCTATCACTAACATTATTGTTTAAGCATTTTTGGTTGAAAATTGAAGTGGAGAGAGAGAGAGAGGGGAGCGAGACTGTAGGAGCAGGGAGGCATGTCGTGTTGCTGTTTGTTTTTATTTTGAGTTATTGGGGCTTTAAGGATTCAGTTTAATACCTTTTTAAAATGGTGTGACTGAAAGCAAACGGTTGACATGGTAATTGATTGATTGATTGTGTCTGTGTTTCAGGGACACTGATGCTCACGTCAGAGACTGTGTCAGATCCTACACAGAGGACTGGGCCATCGTCAACAGAAAGTAAGACTTTGAATGTAGAAATATTAATATTTTGATCAGCGTATTCAGAATCAATTGTTGTTGTTTAATAATATAATAATAATACATTTATGAATGAGTTTATTTTTTCTATTAAAAAGTGCCATAGATACAAATTGTATGTAGAGAAATAAAATAAAACACCCACAGAGCTATTAGAAAGGTGCAGAATAAAAGCATTGCTTTTCTCCCCCAAATATTATTAATGAATTAATGAATTAATCATTTAAAAAACTTTGGTGGGTTGTTGTTTACATGTTGCATGTGTCCCCTCCCTACTTCCCATTTCCCCTTGTAGAATGCACCTGATTGGATAAATTACATGCTGGTGTTCTAGTGCGACATCTAGTGGCCGAATGTTACCTATAGCACCTTAAACTGATATTTCATTTTCAACATTTGATTTCATATTAACACAATGGCGCCCAAGCACGGAGATATCCGGCTTTCGAATCCATGCTTAATGGACTGAAGGACGGATATATCCGTGGCAAGTTGTTTTGGCTTTTATTCCATTTTAATAACCTATTCAAGGTCGCCGAGCGGCACTGCAGATGTACCCTACTCTTTGAATTCGAGAAAGTGCATTACCGGCCAGATCCTCTTAGGGGCGCTATTGCGATAATGCAGTGTTCCCTGTGGCCGAAGTTGTCTTTTTTTCTTTTTGATCTCTAATGTAGTTTTCTACTCACCTGAAGCGATAGCTATTGTCTGTTGCACGCAGTGATGCCACAGATTACTTGTAAAAGTAATCCGATTACTGATTACTGATTACTCCTTTAAAAAGTAATCCAAGTTACTTTACTGATTACTTGATTATCAGAGTAACTTAGTTACTTTGAAAGTAACTAGGTTACGAAGTCGCCGTCGTTCCCCCAACAGTTTTTTTAAAACGCTTTATTGAAAGTGCATAAATTGTTTTTAACTTGTTTCTCTGCACATAACGTAAATTGTTAAACTAGTGCTTCAGCTTCTGTACCATCAAGTATGGTAAAGCAACAGTCTATGATGCTCACAGCATTAGAGCAGCCAGCCAGTGGTTTTACAAAACCAGTGTATCCATTCACATCTAACAAATGCAGGCTGAACTATTCAATTATATCAACTGTAACTATTAAATTGTTTTTATAAATGTCTCTCTATAAACATACAATCAGTCTCTCTTTAACATGTAAATTAACTGTAAATCTGGCAAATAAGAGCTTTTGCTCTGCCACCATCAAATATACATTAATCAATAGGGAAAGAAACAATCTCTCTTTTTTGCTGTTTGGCTGGCCTCCGAGTCCTCCTGTACCTAGTCGAAGCGTTGTAGTGTTGTGATTCCAGATGCTTTCAATGCAATTGGATGTGCTGTTTTTAGCGGTAGACAGTATTTACGTTTAGGTCGCTTTCACATATAGTTTTGGTGGACTCGGTGCGGTTCTGGGGGTGAAGTAGCAACATTGTTGCATTCTTCATTTGGTTCGCCTGCTTTCACACAGAGGCGGACCGAGACCTTCTGAACAATGTCACGTGGTCGAAAAGGGCGCTTGTCTATTGGACAGTGGAAATGTGTGTGTGGCTGCTGCGATCCCGTGTGTGCGCGCGCGCGTGTGTGTGTGTCTGTGTGTGTACTGCGGAGCCCTTCAGATCAGCGGAGCCGAGTTTTGACATGGCATTAATCCATTGTTCTATTGAAGCACATTACCACCATCCTCTCGCTAAACAACTTGTAGACCACGGTGTTTTTATGAGTGCCCACAAGTAGCTGTTTTAATAATATAATAAGCCGCGCGCCTCGGTAATAATAATAAGCCGCGTTTTTTCTTCCTGTAAGCGTTTTGGGGTGGAATTCTCAGACGAATGCAACGGAGCCCTGCTGTCACACGATGGGCGCATATGTCACATGACGTGCTGTGAAGACCCGCCCTACTCTGCCTCTGATTCGCAGACTGTGGATGGGGAATGTGATTGGGCCAAAGCAGAGTCACTCACAGACAGAGAGTCCAGTCACGCCGCGGGACACATTCTTGTGTAACCCTTTCACTGCCACACCACGTCACTCCCAAATAAGAAAAACAGCTCAAAAATGTATTTTTGACTGTCGAAAACGAAATAAAATACTGCATTCCGCCTGCATTATGAATTTATGATGAGATAGTAACGAAATAGTAACGCACAGCCACTTGGACAAGTAACTGCAATCAGATTACTGGCTTTTAAAGATTAACGCGTTAGATTACTATTTTCGGGGAAAAGTAATCAGATTACAATAACGCGTTACTTAGTAACGCGTTACCGGCATCACTGGTACTTGCACGGAATACCTTTTGGATCGCCGATTTCACTATGATGCAATAAGGGGATATATCATCAGCCAATGGACATATCGATCTACCAGATGGCGATCGATAACGGGGAAATGCTCGGGGGGATCCAACCGGCTCATGGTAAGATCTTTTTCACGTAAATTACATGCTGATCAGAGCTTGCTATGATACTCAACCAGCCGACCAGCGTATGTGGCTACTTAGATGAACACGGTTATTGGTAATCAATAATCAGAAATGACGTCCCCCGCCCCCTCCCCTTTCATGCATACATGCTTGAGGATCATACCGATCATATGCAGTTTGAGTTTTAACTGTAGCTTTTGTATAACGGAAATGCCATTGGATATAACGTTAGTAGCTATTAGCCCTTTATCTTGCCTTCCAGGAAATATACTAGACCAAATGCCGTATAACGCTTATATTCACGGCGCTATAAAATGAGAACGTATTGATGATTTTTTTTTCTTTAATCCATTTTGAAGGGACGGTTTATGGTCTCAATTGACAATGAGAATGGACAGATAGCAATACTATAAAGTATAGATTTAGCTCTACAAACAGCCCCAAGTCTGTTTACATATGCTGGTCGTCTAGAGTGGGGCCCGTCTAATCCCTGTGGCCGTCAATGTGTTAACCACAACTTGCACCGGGACGTATACACGCTCACAAGCACTTGCGCGCAAGTCATAGCACTTTGCGAGCGACTCGGGACTGCATTTCTCTCTGAACATATAATATACCGTTCGAAAGTACCCAAAAAATCCAAGCCTGCTTGCCTCAACGACTACCGCCCTGTAGCTCTCACCTCCATAGCCATGAAGTGCTTTGAGAAGCTAGTAAAGGGCTACATCTGCTCCTCCCTCCCCATCAACATGGACCCCCTGCAATTTGCATACCGCCCCAACAGGTCCACGGAGGACGCCATAGCCCATGTGCTGCACACAGCAGCATCACCCCTGGACAAGAGGAAGGGGAACTATGTGAGAATGCTATTCATCGACTACAGCTCGGCATTCAATACCATAGTCCCCTCCAAACTCATAGCCAAGCTCAGGGACCTGGGCTTGAACTATGACCTCTGCCAGTGGGTCTTGGACTTCCTGACGGGCAGACCCCAGGTGGTGAGAGCAGGCAACTGCACCTCCTCATCCATCACCCTCAACATAGGGGCCCCCCAGGGCTGTGTTCTGAGTCCCCTCCTCTACTCCCTGTACACACACGACTGTGTGGCTCAGCGGAGTAGCAACACAATCATCAAATTTGCTGACGACACAGTGGTGGTGGGCCTGATCTCTGCAAACGACGAGAGGGCCTACCTGGAAGAGGTCAAGGTCCTGGCGGGATGGTGCCAGGAAAACAGCCTCTCCCTGAACGTCAGCAAAACAAAGGAGATGATGTAGATTTCAGTTAGTTTCAGTCCGTTTGTACATACATGAGCTGGTTCCCGCTGGTTTAGATAAATAGGGAATAGGGCTGGGATTCTAAATGTGTGAACTAAATCTTTAATTTGATGTTATGCGTTTAGTAAAATGGTTTTCCTCCTCCCTCAGATACCATAAGCTGGGAACAGGATTTAACCCCAACACCCTAGACAAGCAGAAGGAGCGCCAGAAGGGCCTCCCTAAACAGGTGTTTGAAGCTGACGAGATGCCGGACAGCAGCAGCTACCAGGACGACCAGGTACCTTATCACCAAGAAATAACCACAGCTACCTTATCACCAATAAATAACCACAGCTACCATATCACCAAGAAATAACCACAGCTACCATATCACCAAGAAATAACCACAGCTACCATATCACCAAGAAATAACACAGTTACCATATCACCAAGAAATAACCACAGCTACCTTATCACCAAGAAATAACCACAGCTACCATATCACCAAGAAATAACACAGTTACCATATCACCAAGAAATAACCACAGCTACCATATTACCAAGAAATTACCACAGCTACCATATCACCAAGAAATAACCACAGCTACCATATCACCAAGAAATAACCACAGCTACCATATCACCAAGAAATAACAGTTACCATATCACCAAGAAATAACCACAGCTACCTTATCACCAAGAAATAACCACAGCTACCATATCACCAAGAAATAACACAGTTACCATATCACCAAGAAATAACCACAGCTACCATATTACCAAGAAATAACCACAGCTACCATATTACCAAGAAATAACCACAGCTACCATATCACCAAGAAATAACCACAGCTACCATATCACCAAGAAATAACCACAGCTACCTTATCACACATAAATAACCACAGCTACCTTATCACACAGAAATAAACACAGCTACCATATTACCAAGAAATAACCACAGCTACCATATCACCAAGAAATAACCACAGCTACCATATCACCAAGAAATAACCACAGCTACCTTATCACACATAAATAACCACAGCTACCTTATCACACAGAAATAAACACAGCTACCATATTACCAAGAAATAACCACAGCTACCACATCACACAGAAATAACCACAGCTACAATATCACCAAGAAATAACCACAGCTACCACATCACACAGAAATAACCACAGCTACCATATCACCAAGAAATAACCACAGCTACCATATCACCAAGAAATAACCACAGCTACCATATCACCAAGAAATAACCACAGCTACCATATCACCAAGAAATAACCACAGCTACCATATCACCAAGAAATAACCACAGCTACCATATCACCAAGAAATAACCACAGCTACCATATCACCAAGAAATAACCACAGCTACCATATCACCAAGAAATAACCACAGCTACCACATCACACAGAAATAACCACAGCTACCATATCACCAAGAAATAACCACAGCTACCATATCACCAAGAAATAACCACAGCTACCATATTACCAAGAAATAACCACAGCTACCATATCACACATAAATAACCACAGCTACCTTATCACACAGAAATAACCACAGCTACCATATCACCCAAAAACCAACAAACAAACAAACTAAATGAATGTACTGTAGGAATAACCATTGCTGTTGTGATAATACAGGCTGTGTTTCTCACAGTAGTAATAACCATTGCTGTTGTGTGTTTAATGTGTGGTTGTGTGTTTTCATGTGTGGTTGTGTGTGTGTATGTGTGCATGCGCATCTGTGTGTCTGTGTGTGTGTGTGTCTGTGTGTGTCCCCTCAGGACGACCTGAAGCGGAGGTCCATGTCTATAGACGACACTCCCAGGGGCAGCTGGGCCTGCAGTATCTTTGACCTGAAGAACTCCCTCCCCGACGCCCTCCTCCCCCACCTCCTGGACCGCTCCCCCAACGAGGAGATCGACAGGCACAACGAGGAGCAGCGCAAGGCCCACCGCCACCGGGAGGTGTTCGCCCTGCACCCCGCCCTGGACGAGGTACGACTCAGACCCTTTATCTACTGCACCCCGCCCTGGACGAGGTACGACTCAGACCCTTTATCTACTGCACCCTGCCCTGGACGAGGTACGACTCAGACCCTTTATCTACTGCACCCCGCCCTGGACGAGGTACGACTCAGACCCTTTATCTACTGCACCCCGCCCTGGACGAGGTACGACTCAGACCCTTTATCTACTGCACCCCGCCCTGGACGAGGTACGACTCAGACCCTTTATCTACTGCACCCCGCCCTGGACGACACCTCCTTCAGCTCGCCAGCTGGACAATGTTGTTTTTAACTCCCTACAAGTCACAGTGTATCTACAAAGGTACCTGTTAACATTTTAAACATTCTATCTATTCTGAATGAAAAACATTCTATTTCTTCTGTTATGAAGATAATGACCTAGCTTAACACTTTTGTGCTTCTAGACATATTATTTATTCAGTTTGGGAATATCCACTCTAGCTAGCATCTCTATCGTGAAGTTTAGCTACAGGAAGTAAAGAGACAGCAGATTTATTTAAATTTATTTAACCAGGCAGGTCAATTAACTCATTCCCTGCCAACAACGATTTAATACGTGTTTGTCCACCAATCGAATAACGCCAACCATGTATATATACGTTATTTGATCGTTATTTTAAATAAATTTTTTAGCGTTTATCGTTTTTATCTACTGGGCAGTCCAGTAGAGAGAGAGAGAGAGGAGGAACGGGAGACAGAGTGGGGGGAAGACATTCGGCAAATAACGACGGGTTCGGGAATCGAACCCGGGGTCGGCCGTGCCGCGACTCAGCTCGTTATGTGGTTCGCCACTGGGGCGCCCGATCGTTATTTCTTTTATTCGCTATTTCCAATCATAAATCCTCCAGGAAGGCTGTGTAACCATATGGAATGACTCTGAGATTGCCAGTACAATACCGCCGCCTGGTGGTATGCGGCCGATGTTGCACTCCCTTTGTGACTCTGTGTATGTGGCTGTGTATCATTGAAATTCATCCGGGCGGAGTTTTCGAGTAGCCTGGACCGAGGGGTCTATCTGATCGCATTGAATCACTTTCGAGACGCGATACATTATGCTGTGGGGTGGTATGGCGTGGGCCAAATGGACATACGATCTAGCAGATGGCAATCAAATAATTGGAATATTCTTTTTGGAATCTCATCGGCCACAGGTAAGAGCAATTTAACGTCAATTTCAGCTTGGTTGTGCCTTGTTTTCATAGCCATCGCCCTGATCAGCGTATGCTGTTGTACTAACGAATGCCGTTATTGACAATCAATTCATCAGAAATGACCCCCCCCCCCCCTTTTCATGCATGCATGATGGAACATAATATACCGATCATATTTATTTGAATTTTTTTTATTGTAGCGTGTATAGGGACGAAATGCCAATGGATTAAGTATAATATGCGTCACAGCCTATTTCTAGCCTCCCAGGAATGACCCTAAACCGCTCTAAAACCATACTTATATTCACCACGGTATAAAACGGGAATGAATGGATGGAAAAAATATTCCTTTTTCACATCTTGAACGATAGATACTTGATGTCAAATGGGCCATAGTATTGCATCCATAGCTATAATATTTAAATAGTTATAGCCCTGCAAACAAGGTGAGCGACTCCCATCGTTTACAGCGGTGGGACTACAGGATGAGGCTAATCCCCGGCGGTCAATGAGTTAAGAACAAATTTGTATTTACATTTACAACCTGGCGCGAGGAAGGAAGGGCCTCTCGAAGGGTAAATAAAAAACTGACAAATTACATGTTGGTTATTAAAAGGCTGGGTGACAATTGCAGGTGTGTGTAAACAACTCTGCGATAGTCCTTAAAAGTAGCGAGGGGGATCAAGTCCTTTGCATCTCGTTTCCAACTGTTGGGAGCAGTAAATTGGCAGGAGGATTGACCAAAGGAAGTGTTAACACAGGGAACATAGAGAGATATGGTGAGCAGCTCTGGTGTTGTAGAGATATGGTGAGCAGCTCTGGTGTTATAGAGATATGGTGAGCAGCTCTGGTGTTATAGAGATATGGTGAGCAGCTCTGGTGTTATAGAGATATGGTGAGCAGCTCTGGTGTTATAGAGATATGGTGAGCAGCTCTGGTGTTATAGAGATATGGGGACATGGAGTAGATGACACTTTTAACAGGTATCAAATAAGGAACGGTCAGACCATGAGTGTAAGCCAATGAATTTCTCGCCGATGGCCTTATATAGGTTCATAAGATGAATATGAGGGGCGACAGTGGCTCGATATATATCGCCCAGCCCTAGTTGAATGCTGAAAAAACTGAAACCTTGATAGTTGCCCCTGATAACCTAATCCCCAGCATCGACACGCACTCCATTGGGTCATTAAGCTTATGTACTCAGCATAAACTAAAGAATTTAGGTGTTATTTTTTACCAAACATCTTTTAAATATCAGTCATTAGTCAACTTACTCGTTCCTGCTTCGTATCCAAGGCAGAGCTGGAGATGGTCATCCACGCTTTTATTTCCACCCGTTTGGACTATACTATAATATACTTTTTACCTGTTTAAATAAGTCTGCTTTGGACCGCCTGCAAATTTTCCAAAATGCAGCTGCTAGACTTTTAACCAGAAATAACAAGATGTCTCATATCACACCTATTTTGGCCTCCCTTTCAAATTTAGAGTTCATTTTAAGGTGCTACTTACTACTTTTAGAGCCCTTCATGGTCTATCACCTGGATACATTTCAGACCTTCTTGCACCTCACTCAACAAACCGGGCCCTTAGATCCTCTGACAAACTTCTATCATCTGTCCCTAGAACCCGACTTGCAACCCGGGTGGATCGTGCCTTTCAGGTAGCTGCTCCCAAACTGTGGAACGCCCTCCCTTTCTCTCTGAGATCAGTAGAAACGTGCGACATACAAGCAACAACAATGCCATGCGTCATGAATATGCAAATCGACGACATTTCACGGTCCATGACGTCAAACGAATCGTTGGAGCCCTAATATAAATGCAGCCATTTACCATTTATATATAAGCTTCATAAGGTGAATATAACGTTTCTGCGTGTGTTGTGTTTTTAACGGCGCTCTCTTCTCCTTCTGAACGCGCAGGAGGAGCCCATCGAGCGCCACTGTGTGCCCGACGTGCCAAAAGAACACCTGGGCCAGCGGCTGCTCGTCAAGTGCTTGTCCTTGAAGTAAGTGCCGGAGAGAGCGGCCTCGTTCTTCTCTCCTTTAACTGCCGCTTTGTGCTGACCCCCCTCCTTTTCCTCCCCGTGAAGGTTCGAGATCGAAATCGAGCCCGTCTTCGCCTGCCTGGCCTTATACGATGTCAAGGAGAAGAAAAAGGTGAGCTGTTATCCCCCCCCCCGGCGTCGGGTGCGGCGCCGGCGGCCCTGAGTTGTCGGCCCGGTCCTCCTGGAGCCGGTAAAAGTGCTGCAGAGGCCCGGCGTGAATCACAGGAGATAAAGGTTTATGTAGTGGGTCTGTTGTGGGAAATGACGGTAAATCACTTGTTGTTGCTGCATGTATCTGTGTTAGCCTCCCGTGGGGTACAGGACAACACAGTCACCACCAGGGGCTGGTCTGAGAACAGTCCTAAACACTGGTCTGAGAACAGTCCTGAACACTGGTCTGAGAACAGTCCTAAACACTGGTCTGAGAACAGTCCTAAACACTGGTCTGAGAACAGTCAGTCCTAAACACTGGTCTGAGAACAGTCCTAAACACTGGTCTGAGAACAGTCAGTCCTAAACACTGGTCTGAGAACAGTCCTAAACACTGGTCTGAGAACAGTCATAAACACTGGTCTGAGAACAGTCCTAAACACTGGTCTGAGAACAGTCCTAAACACTGTTCTGAGAACAGTCATAAACACTGTTCTGAGAACAGTCCTAAACACTGGTCTGAGAACAGTCATAAACACTGTTCTGAGAACAGTCCTAAACACTGGTCTGAGAACAGTCCTAAACACTGGTCTGAGAACAGTCAGTCCTAAACACTGGTCTGAGAACAGTCCTAAACACTGGTCTGATAACAGTCCTAAACACTGGTCTGAGAACAGTCCTAAACACTGGTCTGAGAACAGTCCTAAACACTGGTCTGTGAACAGGCCTAAACACTGTTCTGAGAACAGTCCTAAACACTGGTCTGAGAACAGTCCTAAACACAGGTCTGAGAACAGTCCTAAACACTGGTCTGAGAACAGTCCTAAACACTTCTGAGAACAGTCCTAAACACTGGTCTGAGAACAGTCAGTCCTAAACACTGGTCTGAGAACAGTCCTAAACACTGGTCTGAGAACAGTCCTAAACACTGGTCTGAGAACAGTCAGTCCTAAACACTGGTCTGAGAACAGTCCTAAACACTGGTCTGAGAGCAGTCTGATGTATTGCCCAGCCCTAGATGGTAGCAGTGATCAGTAGGAGCCATTCACCTGCCAAGTTGCTCGGTTCAAAAAGCATTCAAATGAATAAAAAAAAATATATACTATAGATAAAGTTTTTATGTAGAGTAATAATTAACTTTCTACCCCTCTCTGTATCTGACAGAACCTCTTCCTACTAGGGGTGGGAATCGCCAGAGACCTCACGATACGATACTATCGCGATACTTGCGTCACGATACGATAGTATCGCGATACTAAATATATCTACCTCTCTGTCTGATGGAACCTCTTTCTACCTCTCTGTCTGACAGAACCTCTTTCTACCTCTCTGTCTGACAGAACCTCTTTCTACCTCTCTGTCTGACAGAACCTCTTTCTACCCCTCTGTCTGACAGAACCTCTTCCTACCTCTCTGTCTGACAGAACCTCTTCCTACCTCTCTGTCTGACAGAACCTCTTCCTACCCCTCTCTGTCTGATGGAACCTCTTCCTACCTCTCTGTCTGACAGAACCTCTTCCTACCCCTCTCTGTCTGATGGAACCTCTTCCTACCTCTCTGTCTGACAGAACCTCTTCCTACCTCTCTGTCTGACAGAACCTCTTCCTACCTCTCTGTCTGACAGAACCTCTTCCTACCCCTCTCTGTCTGATGGAACCTCTTCCTACCTCTCTGTCTGACAGAACCTCTTCCTACCCCTCTCTGTCTGACGGAACCTCTTCCTACCCCTCTCTGTATCTGACAGACACTACAAGGTAGCAGTGGTGGTTCTGAGCAGAGCCCCTAGATGGCTGTTTGAAGTGTTGTACTATTTCAGCCGAGCTCTCGTTCCCTCTGACAGGGAAACGGCTGTTTGATCACCCGAGTGTCGTCGGGTTCGGCAGCCATCGCCAAAACAGAGTCTGTAGCTGAAGAATAACTGCATTTAGGCTGCGTTTCAGTCTTTTGTTGTGGACACAATTAGATTTATAATGTGTGTGTGTGTGTGTGTATTTTTAGTGGACAGGAAATTGATTCAAAGGAGCGTAAAGAAGTGTGCACATGGAACAACACGTTAGGAGTTCGGGGATCTATTTGCGGCGGTGGGCCTGTTTTGATAATGTGGTTGGCCACCAGAAATACATTTGCTCTTTGCATTTAGTTCATTTTCTATATTCAGTTCTGTTAATTTGAGAGAGCTTCCGGGTCGACCCGGCGGCCAGAATAACACCGCGGCTCTAAATGTGTCTCTCCCTCAAGATCTCGGAGAACTTCTTCTTCGACCTGAACTCGGAGCAGACCAAGGGCATGCTGAGGCCTCACGTCCAGACGGCAGCCATCTCCACCCTGGCCCGCTCCGCCGTCTTCTCCATCACCCACCCCTCACAGGACGTCTTCCTGGTCATACAGGTCAGATCATCCACTGCCTACAAGCGTCTTTACCCGAGGACGGTCCTACTAGGGCTGGACTGAAGCAGGTCAGAACAGAACAGATACTATGGAATCATAGGACATTTCATACAGGTCAGAACAGCTTTATACTATGGAATCATAGGACATTTCATACAGATCAGAACAGCTTTATACTATGGAATCATAGGACATTTCATACAGATCAGAACAGCTTTATACTATGGAATCATAGGACATTTCATACAGATCAGAACAGCTTTATACTATGGAATCATAGGACATTTCATACAGGTCAGAACAGCTTTATACTATGGAATCATAGGACATTTCATACAGATCAGAACAGCTTTATACTATGGAATCATAGGACATTTCATACAGGTCAGAACAGCTTTATACTATGCGGATGGGTGGCGCAGCGGACATTGCGCTCGTCGCCAACACAAGAGACACCGGTATCGAATCCGGCTGTCGACGTTGCCTCCGGCTTGGGCCGGCCGTCATACTAACTCAATTGGCAGAGTTAGCGGGTGGGGAGTCGATGGGTGGTAATCTGGACGTTGTAAACAGCGACTCCTACAGGTCGGTCAGGGCGCCTGCACAGCAGAGACAGGAAAATGGCGGGGGCAGTGTGAGCCTCCACGTTACTTCTATTGGCACGGCTAAATTGGGATGGGAGAAAAAAAAATGTAATGGAGGAGAAAAAGTAAAAAAAAAAAAAAAAAGCTTTATACTATGGAATCATAGGACATTTCATACAGGTCATAACAGCTTTATACTAAGGAATCATAGGACATTTCATACAGGTCAGAACAGCTTTATACTATGGAATCATAGGACATTTCATAAAGGTCAGAGCAGCTTTATAGTAGGACTATTCACAAAGTGGGCGTACTGTCAGCTTTAGTCTGTTTGTCTGGTCACAAAGGTCACAAAGGTCACAGACCGTTCCTGGTCACTGGCCCCAGATCAGGCATTCCTTCTCTGGGAACCATTGACAATATGGGCGCAGGACCACACTTCACATCATTTTACCTACAACACGTTTGGATACATCATTGGGATTATCACATGTATTTAAATGTAGATTAGGTTGATTTATACTTTAATGAAATTGTATCTGCATTTAGATTGGGTTAATGGAATGTAATTAAATTCAGTGTCACAATTCATTTCAATCCAATATTTCTCCCATGGTGCGCTGGCCTGCCGTGGGCCATGACTCATTCACTCACTGTAATGATGCTTTTATATCGATATCTTATTTGACATAAAAAAAGGGAATGCTGGGGAATCATGGGACATGGTTTTTATATATAATATATCAATGCGCAGCCCTAGATGGTAGCAGTGATCAGTAGGAGCCAATCACCTGCCAAGTTGCTCTGCTCAAAAAGCATTCAAATGTATTTTCACTGGAGAGATTTAAAGGTGCTATAGTCAGATAAGGTTTTTATGTAATAATTTAAACCTCCCTCCCCCCTCAGACCAAGACTCAATCTGTGTCCCTTGTATGTATAACAATGTACATGTACAACTAAATATTACCCATTTATTTTCTTTTAAATTCATACTATTATTAACTTCAGCCCTCACCAATTCCTTTTCAGAATAATAATGTAATCCCTTCAATTCCAGTTTTTGTGATTAAATGTAAATTTTCTATTTATTTTCCATCCTATACATACAAAATAGATTTGTTTTGGTTGGATTATCAGAGCCTGGAGTGTCAAAGATTGGCAGCAAAATCTATTTTGATGCATTTTTATTGTTTGTGCAGTGACAGATTGTATAATAGCTCAATCTGTATCCCTTATGTATAAAAATGTATAAAAATATATAAAGACTGCCATAGAAACATTACCTATTAATGTATCTTTTTTAATGAATACTATTATTAACTTCAGTCCTCACCATACAAGTCAAATATTCATTCCTTTTCAAAATTTCAAAGACAGATTGCAAAATTCACACAAAGAAAAACTCAGATGCGGCTGGGTGGCACAGCGGAGATTGCGCTCGTCACCAATGCGAGAGACTCCGGTCTCGAATCCAGGTGTCAGCATTGCCTCCGGCTTGGGCCAGCCGTCATACTAACTCGTTTGGCTGAGTTAGCGGGAGGAAAGTCGATGGGGTGGTAATCTGGCATTGTGGACAGCGACTCCTACAGGTCAGGTCAGGGCGCCTGCACAGCAAAAGACAGGAAGTGGTGAAGGCAGCGTGACCTCCCACGCATTACACTTCACCAATGAGAGTCCTCGCTGCCAGGTGAAAAGAGAGCCACTGGCTGTCTCCGCATGTGTCGGAGGAAGCATGTGGTAGACCTCAGGGCTCCCTTGACCGACCAGTAGGGGGCACATGCGCACAACGACCAGGTAGGGGAGGGGGGAATTGGCATAACGACTAAATTGGGATGGGAGGAAAAAGCACAGAAAAATCAGGTGGAGAAAAAGAGGGAAAAAAAATATTTAAAATAACTCAGATGAACAAAAAATTACATGGGGAGACAGCAGGGTTAAATATATATTTATACATATATATATATATATATACATATTACGTGAATGAACATATACATATTACGTGAATGAACAAAATTAAGTAAAAAATCTAAAATAAAAAATCATCCTTCACCCCCCAAAAAATATAGATGAATGAATTTATAATTAAAAGAAAACATTTAGTTGCAGACATGTATCCCCTCCCTACTTCCCATTTCCCCCTGTGGAATGCTTTGGATACATTACATGCTCTAGTGTGACATCTAGTGGCTGAATGTTATCTATCATGGGTCTGTCTCATTAGACACTGTCTTGCTGCACCTACACATGCAGTACTGGTGCACTGTGGGTCTGTCTCATTGGACACTGTCTTGCTGCACCTACACATGCAGTACTGGTGCACTGTGGGTCTGTCTCATTGGACACTGTCTTGCTGCACATACAGGTGCAGTACTGGTGCACTGTGGGTCTGTCTCATTGGACACTGTCTTGCGGCACATACAGGTGCACTGTGGGTCTGGACTGTTTGTTGTTTTTAATTGAACTTCTTAGGCGACGTGCAATGTTCCCTCTAATTTTTTTTCGGGGCTGAGCAAACACTCAAACCTCCTGAGCAGACATCAGCAACTACTGAGCAACTACGTCACCTGCCGATTAACCGGTTAGTTGATAAGCTGCGGTGTGTAAAAAATCTGAGGATCTTAATTTCCCTCAATGTCTAACATAAAAATATATACATTTTGCTGATACACAGAAATAATACAAAAAGGCATATTATATTCCTTAATCAAATATTTATTTGACCATTGATTGACGATACAGAGCAAAGTCCTTACTTTGGCGGCGGCGGTGTGAGTCGTGTAACTAACTTTTGTCTTTTTAGGAGGCTGACTCGTCATTATTTTATTAAGTGAATTATAATGCGACTTCAAGGGTGACCATATTGTGATTTTTTTTTTTAAAGAGGACACTGCCTTCAGCCTCAAGATACTTAATGATACTCAAAGTGTACTCAAAGATGCCTTATCATTATAATATATTTAAAGTATGCCTCCTCTGTATGGATATACAATTAGTTTATATTATTTTATATAACAAAATAATATCTCTCTATAACCAAAGTTACTCAACATTACTGTATTATGCCTAAAGTAATCTATCTGACAAATCTCAAGAAAATAACTAAATCAACCTATGACAAAATATATATTTTCAAGTCTTACTGGACAAAATAAATAACAAGAAAAGTATGAAGTAATGTTCTAAATAATACCTCTTCTGTATTAGAAAATCCAGCTTTAAAAAATATATCTTTGTATCTGTTCAATGTAATGTAAATGATAAAACAGTAACCTCACAAAGATACTAATTTAAAAGTGCACTATGCAGTTTCAGATTTGTTGCAATTAGTGTACTAAACTAATTTATTACACACATAATCCTTAGAATGATTGTATCATAAGCATCTTATCAAACCAAAACATCATTTTTGAGGCATCAAAATAGTTTTCAATTATTTTCTCTCTCTCTCTGTATAGCTGCATTCTTCAATCAATTCGGTCAACTTTGCCATCAAACTCTCGCCTCGCACTGCTTTGTTTGTAATGTTTTTCTGTGTCCATGTGAGCTTTGAGATCGCCAACACCTTTATTAGACACAGAAACATATGGTCAAGCTTTGCACGCAGTTCATCTGTAATGTACATTTTTGCGTTTGCATTGTGAGGAGCCAGCAATGCTGGTCGGATCTGTGGACTTCCTCATCTGTTGTGTGTGTCTGTGTGAGCGCGCAGTAGCGCCGCTCACAAGGCACTGAAAGCGGGGCTTCTCTTGGTAACGTCACACGCAACAGGTTACCGTAGTATTCGGTGCAATGCGCCAGTCAATTTAACTACAGGCATATTTTACACAAACGTTTCTGTGCGCGACAGATTTCAGATGTGCGCGGGAGCGTCTTGCCATGTGCGCGCGCGGCGTTTCCGTTAGCCGGTAATTACCGGTATTTGACTGGCAAAATCTGGTGAAGTCCGACATATCTAATCTCTCCGGTCATAATGTCCGGTGAAAATAATTCCCTCTAAACACAATTAGATTATTTGAATTGTATTAAAATAGGCTAAAATTAAATAGCCTATGCGATGAACGAAACAATCATTACATTTGTCGTTGCTTCACCAAGCAGCCGGTCAATGACATCCTGTGTCAGCGAGCTGGCAGCTGATATATTTACGTGAAGCATGGCTTGGCAGGGTGCAGTACTCCAATTCAGCCATTGGCAATTCAGCTGTTGGGTGGGGGCGCTGCTGACACCGCTGCTCTGCTCTGTCTGCTCCTGCTCCATGCTTCACGTATGGAGCAGTAATCGATTAATTATTTTAATCGATTCCGTGACAATCATTCATACTCCACTAGAAGGAGCAGTACGGATTTTATTCTGCCAAGATTTAACTCCCTAATGGGCACAAATACATTTTTATATTCTGCAGCACTGGAGTGGAACAAGCTTCCAGTGGCCCTGAAAAACATCGAAGAGGGGGGAAGTTTTAGACGTGCCACAAAGAAATGGCTAGCCAGTGAAGTATAGAATAGCCATAGGAAGGAGAGGGTAGGAAGTGCTTTTTTTGTATGGGGTTGCTATTATGTTTTATTCTGTTTTTTATTATGATGATCTTTGTTTTATTATGATGCTCTATGTTTTATTATGATGCTCTATGTTTTATTATGATGCTCTATGTTTTTATTATGATGCTCTGTTTTAGTATGTTTTATTATGATGCTCTATGTTTTATGATGTCTGTCCATGTCCAAAATCAGGGACCATGATGGAAATAAGTGCTTGCACTTTCTCATGTTTTTATCCCTTGGATGCTGTCTTTTACTCCACAATAAAAATCAATCAATCAATCAATATCAGCTGCCAGCTCGCTGACACAGGATGTCATTGACCGGCTGCTTGGTGAAGCAACGACAAATGTAATGATTGTTTCGTTCATCGCATAGGCTATTTAATTTTAGCCTATTTTAATACAATTCAAATAATCAAATTGTGCTTAGAGGGAATTATTTTCACCGGACATTATGAGCAGCAGCACCAAGTCGTTGGGAGGTGGAGATATACATCACGGCGCAAACCCACGATAATGTTGCCGTCTCTCTGCCAAATTTCTCAGTTCTTCACTTGATATAATTAATACAAATGTCCAATATAACGGAATTCGTTAGCTCATAAAAATGTGATTATAACAGACTGCTGTTTATTAAGGTCGGGCAGACTGCCCACCGACACCTCAAGTCGGCAGCAGCACGCAGTCTCGAGGGACTTATTTTATTTGGAATATATTAATGACTGTATATACGCAAAAGTAGTCTAGTTTTAAGTTAAAATATTATAAATGCCTTGATGATGTCATTCTTTATATAGGCCTATCAATTGTTTTTAAGCTCAATAAACTCTGACCGGAATTTATCCCATTTGTCCGGTAGATTGAAATCTACCGGACACTCAGACCTGCAAAAAAAAATTCGAACGGAAACCCCGCGCGCGCAGCCGCGCACCTTAGGGGGAACATTGGCGACGTGTCCACAGACGAAGTTTTTTCAAGGTGGACCGCTTTGAAAATCTAAAATATGCATGCTCAGAGCGTTTCCAGAGCGTCTCGCGACTCCCGCGGCTCCGCCACTTGCTCGATTTTGATTGGTCGGTCGAAAAAAGTGACCTTGATGAGCGGCGCTCCTCTCCAAAAGTTGAACTATTTTCAACTTTATGCGCTGGGAGCGCTCCGCCCAAAAACTCTAGCCGCCGAGAGCGCTAAAACACGAGGCGCGGCGCTGGGAAAAGGAGCGCTCCTGTCGCGTCTGGCAACTCATAAAAAGCTGCCTGTGGACACGTCGCCTTACTCTTCTATAACCAAACAGGTCATGTATTCTGCTGCTTATGTCCATGTTGTCTGTGACTGACGCGTCTCCTGCTTGTGTTCCCAGCTGGAGAAGGTTCTGCAGCAGGGGGACATAGGGGAGTGTGCTGAACCCTACATGGTCTTCAAAGAGTCTGACGCCGCCAAGGTATGTCTCCCTTCCTGGGAGTTGACATGTCTCCAAATAAAACACGTTAGGGACACAATGGATCAGAGGGACTGTACCTTTAATCATACTGTGCATTAATTAATTTCATTTAATTAATTTATGTCACATTTCTGAAGAGAAATTAGCAACTAGAAACGGCACATGGCGACGTGCGCCTTTAACAGGTTAGTCGACCTTCTTCTCTCCTAACCTGCAGAACAAAGAGAAGCTGGAGAAGCTGCGTAGCCAATCAGATCAGTTCTGTCAGCGCCTGGGCCGGTACCGCATGCCCTTCGCCTGGACCGCCATCCACCTCATGAACATCGTCAACAGCGCCGGCAGCCTGGAGAGAGACACAGAGATGGAGATGGGACTCACAGGTCAGAGGCACAGGGCTGTCCCCACATGACATACATTTGAATCTAATGTAAACAAAGTGCAATGCCGAGAGGCGCTATTGTGCCTAGAAGTCAGCTTCTACCTGTCAGATTACTATTGAGTGAGTGTAACCCTTTCACTACAACACTACATAAGCTTAACCCTTTCACTAACACACTACAGAGGGTAGGGACAGGGTCAATCTTCTGTAGTGTGGTAGTGAAAGGTTAACCCTCTGTAGTGTGGCAGTGAAATGGTTCATCTTCTGTAGTGAAAGGTTAACCCTCTGTAGTGTGGTAGTAAAAGGTTAACCTGCAGTGTGGTAGTGAAAGGGTTAACCGTCTGTAGTGTGGTAGTGAAAGGTTAACCTTCTGTAGTGTGGTAGTGAAAGGGTTAACCGTCTGTAGTGTGGTAGTGAAAGAGTTAACCGTATGTAGTGTGGTAGTGAAATGATTAACCGTCTGCAGTGTGGTTGTGAAAGGGTTAACCGTCTGTAGTGTGGTAGTGAACAGGTTAAGCTCCCGTGCTGAGTGTTGCTTCTGGCCTGCAGAGAGGAAGGGCTCGTGGTCTGAGAGGAGGAACTCCAGCATCATGGGGAGGCGTTCTCTGGAGAGGACCACCAGCGGGGACGAGTCCTGCAGCCTGACGGGATTCAGACCAGCAACCCTCACTGTTACCAACTTCTTTAAACAGGTCAGAATACACACGCACGTGCACACATGTACTGTAACGCAAGTCAAGTCTCAAGTCTTTGAGGGTCAATTTATAATAAAACCCAAGATGCATGCATATAAATTAGGGCTGGCAGTTTATCGCGTTAATTAGATTAAGTAATTACACAGCAAATGATCGCGTTATGAAAATTAACTAAAACATTTTTTTAGATTTTTTTTTAAATCTCGTTAATTCCATACGAACGTAGAATAAACATTAATTTTTTTTTTAAATGGTCCATTTGCATGTTCTTGGTATCTGATTCTAGGCACATCTATGGATCTCAGGGAATGTATTCCGAGTGTCAGAAATACTGTGTCTGTTACTAGGCTTGAGTAAATTGTAATGAACCAAATGAGAATATTAATTCAATTTTTTATTTATATATTTTTTTACTGTGAATAACACCATGCTAAAATTGACCAGACCTGAAAAATCTAAGCAAATGAATAAAGGGAAGATGATTAAACAGAAGGTTTTGTAGATACAGTACTGAATTCTGCCATCCGGACACATGCAATTTGAAATATGATTATAGAATAATGAATATCAGGCCTAAAATGGTTATGCGATTAAAATGTGATTAATTAGATTAATTAATTACAAATCCTGTAATTAATTAGATAAATTTTTTTAATCGCCTGACAGCACTAATATAAATACTTTGGTATTTCGAATTACACACTACAAATGTATTACCTATTGCCTGTTTTATTGCAACACTACTATCACCGACATCTAAGAAGGGAGATCCCCCCTTGAACGGCCCTTCTAAGGTTTTTATTATGTTTTTGGTAGATTTGTATTGGTTTTTACTACCGGGCAGTCCGGTAGAGAGAGAGAGGAAGAATGGGTGACAGAGCAGGGGAAGACATTCGGCAAAGAACGCCGGGAACCGAACATAAAATGCATACATTTGATCCAGTGCACATTTGGATAGTATTGTGATATCCCATGGATATATATAGCTGTTTTTCTTTTTATACATTTTCAACATTTGCTTGCTGCATTCATTTTAATTTCATTCATTGTGTTCATCATGTCAGTCCCCACTCCCTGACACACTGACTCTGCTTGGGGCGCTCAATTAATCTCCCTTTAGGCATCATATTTGAAGACGCTGATTGGCAAAATTTACGTTGCTAGGTGCATTTATTTTGCTATGTAATTTTTCAATTGGCTGCATTGCGCACTGACTGGGGCGATGGTTCTAGCGCCCCAGAAGAGGGGATGAACAGGAAGCACAAACAATTATTTATATTTTATATATTACATGTTATTGTGCATTTTAAACACAAACATACTTAAAAATTAGTCTTTATTATTTATTTAAAAAAAATTATTATATTTTTAGCGGTCGAAATCGACTATTATAGAAAAATCCCAAAATCACATTCTCTACTGCTCCACACACACACACACACACACACACACACACACACACACACACACACACACACACACACACACACACACACACACTGAGATAATCTGCATCCTGCTGTTGTCGTAGGTGGTTTCAGTGGAATTGCGTTGCTAGGGGAACACTATGTCAGCTACTGATATTAACAAACACTGTAACAGTAAGTAAACTTTGGTCCATTTAGAATGTTTATGTTGTCAATTAGAAAGTGTCTATACCAGTAACTACAATATGTTTTAATATTGTGTTTTTACATTGTAACTTGAGTGGGTGTTATTACATTGTGTAAATTGAGTGTGTTATTACATTGTGTAAATTGATTGTGTGTTATTACAATGTCATTGTGTAAATTGATTATGTGTTATTACATTGTATGTGTGTGTCAGGAGGGAGACCGGCTGAGTGATGAAGACCTTTATAAGTTCCTGGCTGACATGAGGAGGCCTTCGTCAGTGCTGAGGAGACTTCGACCAATCACAGGTACGTCTGGGTTCAGTCTCCTTCATCTCTGAAGCAACATGGTGGCCTTTGAGGAACTACTGGCAGCTAGGGGCTGGTTTAGGTGTAACTACATTATTTGAACTACTGGCAGCTAGCCGCTGGTTTAGGTGCAAATACAGTGTTTGAACGAAGGTTATCCTATAACCCTAGTTACATGAGTTCTTGTATCACGTTCTGCTCTTAGTGGGATTTGACCTCATGACTTATATATCACTGAAAAGCTTCCGCTACATGCACCTTCACTTGTCCGGCCGCGCCCATTTCCGCCTATGAATATAAGCGAGGGGCGTGACCGTGCTTCTTCCTTCCGGAGTCTTGACCTTCATTTGGAAGACAATCAGGAGTCCTCAGTGAGTGAGTAGCAGAACGCTCACAAGAACTCATGTAACTAGGGTTATAGGATAACCTTCGTTACATTTCGTTCTTGTATCACGTTCTGCTCTTAGTGCGACACAGGAACGGAGCAGGACTCAGAGAGCCAGAGAAATGCACCCGCTGAGGTCCCCTTACAACCATCAGAACACTGGGGAGGGTCCGGGCCCCCCCACCCTTCCTAGTGAGGGCACAGACTGTGCGAAAAAAGGGGACAGCACCCAGAAAACACACAAGGCGAGTAGACCACAGGACAGAAGGACCCGCGTCTACCCCACCGCGCGCCCCGCTCGCTACCAGGGAAACGTATGCGAAGCATAAGCTTGTGTTACTGCTCCCACACCTCATGGGGTCGGGGTTGTTGAACCCTGGCGCTGCCCACGAGGCGTCTCGTGGGGTCGGGGTTCCGAACCCTGACCCCGCAGGGGGAGCCTTAGCAGCGGGCCGTGGAGGAGGTCCCAGCCCCATGGACCACTCAAAGGCAGGCCTGCCGCCGAGTCCAGGAGCCAGGACCTGACAAAGAGGACCTGGTGAGGTCAACGAGCCTGTGGCATCGAGACCTCTCCAGGCGTTTACTTGTGACACCACCCTTTACACCGCCAGCGCATCAGACAGGACACAACAGGTGAAGGCCCTTCTCCGCCTGGCACGCCGCGAGGACCCCCTGAGGAAGATGCTCTGAAAACTCCCGGAGGAGGAGGCTCCGTGAGGAGGAGGCTCTGAAAAACTCCCAGAGGAGGCTCTCTCACTGAAGGGGAGGCTCCGAAAACTCCCTGAGGAGGCTCTGAAACTCCCTGAGGAGGAGGCTCTCCCCCATAATCCCGTGGGGTCAGCTGGCATACCGGGGAGACAACCACCCCAAAACAACCACCGAATGGCGGGAGCAAGCAGAAGCGGAGAGTTCAGCTCCAACTCCATAGTGAAGTTTGCGGACGACACAGTGGTGGTGGGGCTGATCTCTGACAACGACGAGAAGGCCTACCGGGAGGAGGTTGATGTACTGGAATGCTGGTGCCAGGACAACAGCCTGCTCCTGAACATTGGTAAAACCAAGGAGCTGATCGTGGATTTTAGGAGAACACAGCAGGGGACACACACTGAGGATAAACGGGGCTACCGTGGACAGACAGGGTGAGCAGCTTAAAGTACCTGGGGGTCCACATCTCAGAAGACCTGACATGGACAACACACATAGACTCAGTCGTAAAGAAGGCGAAGCAGCGCCTCTACCACCTGAGACAGTTAAGGAAGTTCAGAGTATCGGGGAAGATACTCCAGTCCTTCTACTCCGGAGCTGTAGAGAGCATCTTGACCGGAAACATCACTGCCTGGTATGGTAACAGCACGGCACAGGACAAGAAGGCCCTACAGAGAGTGGTGCGCTCAGCTGAGCGTACTACAGGTATTGCACTACCACCCCTGCAGGTCTTATATAACAAGAGGTGCAAATCCAGAGCCTGCAGAATAATGAAAGACCCTCACCACCCCAACAACAGCCTGTTCAAGCTGCTGAGGTCAGGCAAACGCCTGCGAACACCAGCAACTAGGACCGAGAGACTTCGGCTTAGCTTCTTCCCCCAGGCCATCAGAGTCTTGAACACTGAACTCTCCACACACAAGCACACATGAGCACACACACAACACACACACTGTATACGCTCACACACTAACAGTCACTTTAGCATGAACACACACACACACATGCTGCACACGCTCACACTCAACTGTCAGTTTACACAATGAAAAGGTCACTTACATTTATTTTTTTTTAAACAAGAGTGGTTCTTGTATAGTAAACAGATGGATATAGCAAGCTAGCATAAGGACACATAGTATAAGTGTAGATTGTATAGTATAGCATTGTATAGTAGTGTACATAAGACCCAGTGCCTCATCCGTAGCTAACATTGTATTGCACTATCGCAGGACCTTAGCATGTCTTACCATGCTTTTTGTAAACTTTAAAGTTTATGTACATTATACCTGGTATGTCTTATTCTTATTACTTGTATTATTGCACAAATGTCTTATTCTCATTCCTATTCTTATTACTTGTATTGCACAATCGCTGCGGGCATGACCCCCTGCATTTCACTGTATGCTTGTATGCCGTGACAAATAAAACTCTTGACTTGATGCCATTCTTGAATACAAAAATAGCTACACAAAAAACCTAAATCTAAAGCTAGTAATATCACTTTGCTGACGTGTGCCTATAGCAAAAAGTGAAAAGATGAGGGAAGGAAGAAGCACGGTCACGCCCCTCGCTTATATTCATAGGCGGAAATTGGCGCGGCCGGACAAGTGAAGGTGCATGTAGCGGAAGCTTTTCAGTGATATATAGGTCATGAGGTCAAATCCCACTAAGAGCAGAATGTGATACAAGAACGAAATGTAACTACTGGCAGCTAGGGGCTGGTTTAGGTGTAACTAGTGTTTGAACTACTGGCAGCTAGGGGCTGGTTTAGGTATAACTAGTGTTTGAACTACTGGTAGCTAGGGGCTGGTTTAGGTGTAACTAGTGTTTGAACTACTGGCAGCTAGGGGCTGGTTTAGGTGTAACTAGTATTTGAACTACTGGCAGCCAGGGGCTGGTTTAGGTGTAAATACAGTGTTTGAACTACTGGCATCCAGGGGCTGGTTTAGGTGTAACTAGTATTTGAACTACTGGCAGCTAAGGGCTGGTTTAGGTGTAACTAGTGTTTGAACTACTGGCAGCCAGGGGCTGGTTTAGGTGTAACTAGTGTTTGAACTACTGGCAGCTAGGGGCTGGTTTAGGTGTAACTAGTGTTTGAACTACTGGCAGCTAGGGGCTGGTTTAGGTGTAACTAGTGTTTGAACTACTGGCAGCTAGGGGCTGGTTTAGGTGTAACTAGTGTTTGAACTACTGGCAGCTAGGGGCTGGTTTAGGTGTAACTAGTGTTTGAATTACTGGCAGCTAGGGGCTGGTTTAGGTGTAACTAGTGTTTGAACTACTGGCAGCTAGGAGCTGGTTTAGGTGTAACTAGTGTTTGAACTACTGGCAGCTAGGGGCTGGTTTAGGTGTAACTAGTGTTTGAACTACTGGCAGCTAGGGGCTGGTTTAGGTGTAACTAGTGTTTGAACTACTGGCAGCCAGGGGCTGGTTTAGGTGTAACTAGTGTTTGAACTACTGGCAGCTAGGAGCTGGTTTAGGTGTAACTAGTGTTTGAACTACTGGCAGCTAGGAGCTGGTTTAGGTGTAACTAGTGTTTGAACTACTGGCAGCTAAGGGCTGGTTTAGGTGTAACTAGTGTTTGAATTACTGGCAGTTAGGAGCTGGTTTAGGTGTAACTAGTGTTTGAACTACTGGCAGCTAGGAGCTGGTTTAGGTGTAACTAGTGTTTGAACTACTGGCAGCTAGGGGCTGGTTTAGGTGTAACTAGTGTTTGAACTACTGGCAGCTAGGGGCTGGTTTAGGTGTAACTAGTGTTTGAACTACTGGCAGCTAGGAGCTGGTTTAGATGTAACTAGTGTTTGAACTACTGGCAGCTAGGAGCTGGTTTAGGTGTAACTAGTGTTTGAACTACTGGCAGCTAGGGGCTGGTTTAGGTGTAACTAGTGTTTGAACTACTGGCAGCTAGGGGCTGGTTTAGGTGTAACTAGTGTTTGAACTACTGGCAGCTAGGAGCTGGTTTAGATGTAACTAGTGTTTGAACTACTGGCAGCTAGGAGCTGGTTTAGGTGTAACTAGTGTTTGAACTACTGGCAGCTAGGAGCTGGTTTAGGTGTAACTAGTGTTTGAACTACTGGCAGCTAGGGGCTGGTTTAGGTGTAACTAGTGTTTGAACTACTGGCAGCTAGGGGCTGGTTTAGGTGTAACTAGTGTTTGAACTACTGGCAGCTAGGGGCTGGTTTAGGTGTAACTAGTGTTTGAACTACTGGCAGCTAGGAGCTGGTTTAGGTGTAACTAGTGTTTGAACTACTGGCAGCTAGGGGCTGGTTTAGGTGTAACTAGTGTTTTAACTACTAGCAGCTAGGGGCTGGTTTAGGTGTAACTAGTGTTTGAACTACTGGCAGCTAGGAGCTGGTTTAGGTGTAACTAGTATTTTAACTACTGGCAGCTAGGGGCTGGTTTAGGTGTAACTAGTGTTTGAACTACTGGCAGCTAGGGGCTGGTTTAGGTGTAACTAGTGTTTGAACTACTGGCAGCTAGGGGCTGGTTTAGGTGTAACTAGTGTTTGAACTACTGGCAGCTAGGGGCTGGTTTAGGTGTAACTAGTATTTTAACTACTGGCAGCTAGGGGCTGGTTTAGGTGTAACTAGTGTTTGAACTACTGGCAGCTAGGGGCTGGTTTAGGTGTAACTAGTGTTTGAACTACTGGCAGCTAGGGGCTGGTTTAGGTGTAACTAGTGTTTGAACTACTGGCAGCTAGGGGCTGGTTTAGGTGTAACTAGTGTTTGAACTACTGGCAGCTAGGGGCTGGTTTAGGTGTAACTAGTGTTTGAACTACTGGCAGCTAGGGGCTGGTTTAGGTGTAACTAGTGTTTGAATTACTGGCAGCTAGGAGCTGGTTTAGGTGTAACTAGTGTTTGAACTACTGGCAGCTAGGGGCTGGTTTAGGTGTAACTAGTGTTTGAACTACTGGCAGCTAGGGGCTGGTTTAGGTGTAACTAGTGTTTGAACTACTGGCAGCTAGGGGCTGGTTTAGGTGTAACTAGTGTTTGAACTACTGGCAGCTATGGGCTGGTTTAGGTGTAACTAGTGTTTGAACTACTGGCAGCTAGGAGCTGGTTTAGGTGTAACTAGTGTTTGAACTACTGGCAGCTAGGGGCTGGTTTAGGTGTAACTAGTGTTTTAACTACTAGCAGCTAGGGGCTGGTTTAGGTGTAACTAGTGTTTGAACTACTGGCAGCTAGGAGCTGGTTTAGGTGTAACTAGTATTTTAACTACTGGCAGCTAGGGGCTGGTTTAGGTGTAACTAGTGTTTGAACTACTGGCAGCTAGGGGCTGGTTTAGGTGTAACTAGTGTTTGAACTACTGGCAGCTAGGGGCTGGTTTAGGTGTAACTAGTGTTTGAACTACTGGCAGCTAGGGGCTGGTTTAGGTGTAACTAGTATTTTAACTACTGGCAGCTAGGGGCTGGTTTAGGTGTAACTAGTGTTTGAACTACTGGCAGCTAGGGGCTGGTTTAGGTGTAACTAGTGTTTGAACTACTGGCAGCTAGGGGCTGGTTTAGGTGTAACTAGTGTTTGAACTACTGGCAGCTAGGGGCTGGTTTAGGTGTAACTAGTGTTTGAACTACTGGCAGCTAGGGGCTGGTTTAGGTGTAACTAGTGTTTGAACTACTGGCAGCTAGGGGCTGGTTTAGGTGTAACTAGTGTTTGAATTACTGGCAGCTAGGAGCTGGTTTAGGTGTAACTAGTGTTTGAACTACTGGCAGCTAGGGGCTGGTTTAGGTGTAACTAGTGTTTGAACTACTGGCAGCTAGGGGCTGGTTTAGGTGTAACTAGTGTTTGAACTACTGGCAGCTAGGGGCTGGTTTAGGTGTAACTAGTGTTTGAACTACTGGCAGCTATGGGCTGGTTTAGGTGTAACTAGTGTTTGAACTACTGGCAGCTAGGGGCTGGTTTAGGTGTAACTAGTGTTTGAACTACTGGCAGTTAGGAGCTGGTTTAGGTGTAACTAGTGTTTGAACTACTGGCAGCTAGGGGCTGGTTTAGGTGTAACTAGTGTTTGAACTACTGGCAGCTAGGGGCTGGTTTAGGTGTAACTAGTGTTTGAACTACTGGCAACTAGGGGCTGGTTTAGGTGTAACTAGTGTTTGAACTACTGGCAGCTAGGGGCTGGTTTAGGTGTAACTAGTGTTTGAACTACTGGCAGCTAGGGGCTGGTTTAGGTGTAACTAGTGTTTGAACTACTGGCAGCTAGGGGCTGGTTTAGGTGTAACTAGTGTTTGAACTACTGGCAGCTAGGGGCTGGTTTAGGTGTAACTAGTGTTTGAACTACTGGCAGCTAGGGGCTGGTTTAGGTGTAACTAGTGTTTGAACTACTGGCAGCTAGGAGCTGGTTTAGGTGTAACTAGTGTTTGAACTACTGGCAGCTAGGAGCTGGTTTAGGTGTAACTAGTATTTGAACTACTGGCAGCCAGGGGCTGATTTAGGTGTAAATACAGTATTTGAACTACTGGCAGCTAGGAGCTGGTTTAGGTGTAACTAGTGTTTGAACTACTGGCAGCTAGGAGCTGGTTTAGGTGTAACTAGTATTTAACTACTGGCAGCTAAGGGCTGGTTTAGGTGTAACTAGTGTTTGAACTACTGGCAGCTAGGAGCTGGTTTAGGTGTAACTAGTGTTTGAACTACTGGCAGCTAGGGGCTGGTTTAGGTGTAACTAGTGTTTGAACTACTGGCAGCTAGGAGCTGGTTTAGGTGTAACTAGTGTTTGAACTACTGGCAGCTAGGGGCTGATTTAGGTGTAAATACAGTATTTGAATTACTGGCAGCTAGGAGCTGGTTTAGGTGTAACTAGTGTTTGAACTACTGGCAGCTAGGGGCTGGTTTAGGTGTAACTAGTGTTTGAACTACTGGCAGCTAGGGGCTGGTTTAGGTGTAACTAGTGTTTGAACTACTGGCAGCTAGGGGCTGGTTTAGGTGTAACTAGTGTTTGAACTACTGGCAGCCAGGGGCTGGTTTAGGTGTAACTAGTGTTTGAACTACTGGCAGCTAGGGGCTGGTTTAGGTGTAACTAGTGTTTGAACTACTGGCAGCTAGGGGCTGGTTTAGGTGTAACTAGTGTTTGAACTACTGGCAGCTAGGGGCTGGTTTAGGTGTAACTAGTGTTTGAACTACTGGCAGCTAGGGGCTGGTTTAGGTGTAACTAGTGTTTGAACTACTGGCAGCTAGGGGCTGGTTTAGGTGTAACTAGTGTTTGAACTACTGGCAGCTAGGGGCTGGTTTAGGTGTAACTAGTGTTTGAACTACTGGCAGCTAGGGGCTGGTTTAGGTGTAACTAGTGTTTGAACTACTGGCAGCTAGGGGCTGGTTTAGGTGTAACTAGTGTTTGAACTACTGGCAGCTAGGAGCTGGTTTAGGTGTAACTAGTGTAGTGGCCAAAATCCTAACAGGTTTGTCTTATAACCTATTTGAATCTTCCACTTGTAGGTTGGGAAGCAGTGTCAGACTCGCAGTCGCAGAACAGAAACCACAGCACGTTTTTGTTGTTCCTTTTGCTCTTTTAATGGTCCAGCAACTGGCAGCAAGAACAAAATACGAAAACAATATCGCACATAAAAGTAAAACAGGAGATCCTGATAATCTTAGTAACAAAACAAGAGATCCCAATAATCTCTAAACAAAAAGGTTGCGTCTGCGTTGCGTGTCAATGACAGTATTGCTGCTGCCTGCTGCTCAGCCGTCACACGCCGCACCTGTGGCTTATAGCGTCAGCCCCGCCCCATTCACCTGAGCCAAGCGCCCCACTCACTGCAACAGAGAAATGTATTAATACAGATTCACAATTAATCAAAACAAATAAGCTTGAATGCGGCTCTTATACCGGCCCCTAATTGTTCTCTAGGAATCAATTACTCAAACAAAATAAAGAGCCGTAAAACTATCAACAAATTAATTTAGAAAATATAGTATATACATTACATCCCTTGTTGATGTTGAAAGAAGAACTGTGTGAGGCCAACTTACAGGCCATGCGGCTGGGGCTAAACTGTGTGAGGCCAACTTACAGGCCATGCGGCTGGGGCTAAACTGTGTGAGGCCAACTTACAGGCCATGCGGCTGGGGCTAAACTGTGTGAGGCCAACTTACAGGCCATGCGGCTGGGGCTAAACTGTGTGAGGCCAACTTACAGGCCATGCGGCTGGGGCTAAACTGTGTGAGGCCAACTTACAGGCCATGCGGCTGGGGCTAAACTGTGTGAGGCCAACTTACAGGCCATGCGGCTGGGGCTAAACTGTGTGAGGCCAACTTACAGGCCATGCGGCTGGGGCTAAACTGTGTGAGGCCAACTTACAGGCCATGCGGCTGGGGCTAAACTGTGTGAGGCCAACTTACAGGCCATGCGGCTGGGGCTAAACTGTGTGAGGCCAACTTACAGGCCATGCGGCTGGGGCTAAACTGTGTGAGGCCAACTTACAGGCCATGCGGCTGGGGCTAAACTGTGTGAGGCCAACTTACAGGCCATGCGGCTGGGGCTAAACTGTGTGAGGCCAACTTACAGGCCATGCGGCTGGGGCTAAACTGTGTGAGGCCAACTTACAGGCCATGCGGCTGGGGCTAAACTGTGTGAGGCCAACTTACAGGGGCTAAACTATCAACAAATGAATTTAGAAAGTGACCTGGATGTTGAAATGGCATTTTGTCGCTCACCCTCTTACAACCCTGAGTTCACAGTTTGACTCTTAAGAATGTGTCATTGTCTAAATCATCTTAGCGATCCGGAAAGTATATATAAGGTATATATCTCAAACAGTAACACATGCTTCTTTGCTCTGTGCTTGGTTCATGACCAATGACTATATTGCCATAATGAGGGTGGTTGCTACTGTATAATTCATTTTAGATTAAATAGTAACTCATTAAATATAACTTGAAGGGGAAACTTTTAAATCCTATGGACTATATGAATTGGTCTTCACCACTGTGGTAAATTTACCTAAGTGAAATAAATAAAGTATATACATTACATCCCTTTTTGGCTGTTGAAAGAAGACCTGTTATTCTTCAATCTCCAGGAATGCGGCATAGCTTAGCTATGGGCCTATCAATATTGGATGTTTTCGTCTGGAGCTTCACTGCACGGGTCAGACCTCCTGCATCAGGCTTGGTCTCCTGTACTCTGCCTAGTGGCCACGACCCCCGTGGAGCGGTTGGGTCAACTACCAGGACGATATCTCCAATGTTAAAGTTTTTTCCTTTTTTTCTCACTGTGCTCCATTTCGGTCTTCCTTGGAGTAGCAGAAGGTATTCTTGTGTCCTGGCGTAGAGGTCAGATCTCTCGCAGAAGATGGTTGGTAGGCCTTCATCCAGTATAGGATCGTTTTTACTGTTCTTCTGCACTCTGAATGGAGCGGTTTCCAGCACTGCCATTTCCACTGGGAAGGATTGCTTTTGAACATAGGTGATGACTGACCTCTCTGCCTGTGAGAAGTCTTCCACTGTGAGGAGCTGTCCACCAAGTGTGGTCCTGAAAGCGCCTAGCTCAGTGCTCACCTTTTGGCTGCTCGAGTGGGTGTGGCTGTGACCTGGGGAAAGCTCTTTGCGCTTTTTGACGGTCAACATCAGAGCATTCTTCCTAGTGTGCTCGTTACCAATGTACTTGAGTACTGTTTGGCTATCCCCGGCCACATAACTCTGCTTGGCTATCCCCGGCCCCTATGTGACCACATAACTCTGCTTGGCTATCCCCGGCCCCTATGTGACCACATAACTCTGCTCTCTTCATGTCTGCTGAGGTATTGTCCTCTGCCCTCTTCATATCTGCTGGGGTCTTCTCTGCCCTCTTCATGTCTGCTGGGGTCTTGTCCTCTGCCCTCTTCATATCTGCTGGGGTCTTGTCCTCTGCTGCCCTCTTCATGTCTGCTGAGGTATTGTCCTCTGCCCTCTTCATGTCTGCTGAGGTATTGTCCTCTGCCCTCTTCATATCTGCTGGGGTCTTCTCTGCCCTCTTCATGTCTGCTGGGGTCTTGTCCTCTGCCCTCTTCATGTCTGCTGAGGTCTTCCCCTCCGATGCCAGGCTTCTGGATTTTTCCTCACAGGGACTCTGGACCGGTGTGGTGAGAACAGGCGCCTCCCTATTGGCTGCTGCGATGGCCTCAGAACCATGTGGCCAAGACACAGGAAGTCCCCGTCTGAAATGCACCTGCGGCGCCTCCCGTTGGGCAGAGGGGTGGGCTCCGTCCTTCTCTTGCGGCCCGGCTTTTGCGGGAGAAGTGAGGGGCGAGGCCTGTGGCAGAGGGCTGTCGGTGAAAGGACGGGGCCGCTGGTTGACCATCGAGGTGGAGGACGGGAACTGGGCAGGGGGGTCCCTCGGGAACCGGAACTTCCTAAACGAAGACTGAGGGTACAGAGGCGTCGGTGACATGGGCATGACAGGTCGAATATTGTGCACTAGTTGGGGCTGGTGCTGGTCATTAATGTCCTCTGGCTGAGCATCGGGCCAACTGTGAGCATTACCATCGTTAACATTAAAAAAGGGCAAGTAATGTGCTCCTGCCTTGCTCCTAACAGCACCTATGTCATATGGATGAATTGAAACATCTGGCTTTGAATATACCAGCGCCCATTTCCACTGGGAAGGATTGGCTGTGCTGGCTGCTATTTCACCTTGTAATTCTAATGTTTCTCTCCTCTTTTTTAATGTTTCTCTCTTTTTTTTTAACATTTGTTCCTGTTCTTCAATTGCATGTTTTTCTTGTAACATAGAAAATTTAGCCAATAAATATCGTCTCTCTGCCTCCGCGTTGATGCGTATGGAGGAAGAGGAGGAGTGGTGGGAGGAAGAGTGAGACGACCTCGTTGAGCGTGCGTCTGTCATCCTATTTGGATGCGCGCAGCTGCGCCTCATTATGTCATTAACGGGCAGGTCTGCCTTATCTGAACTCGCCATTTTAATTCAGAATAAACAAATAAATAAATCCACAAGGTCTTCGACGTGTTTAGAAACAGTGGCTGGTTATTTCATTATCATTGTCTCTCAGTTTGGTTACAGCCGCACGCCAGGCCGGCGTTTCCTTGTCTCGATGCGCGCAGCTGCGCCTCATCCATGTCATTAACGGGCGTCTGAACTCGCCATATTAATTCAGAATAAACAAACAAATGAATCCAAAAGGTCTTCAACAGTGGCTGGTTATTTCATTATCCTTGTCTTCTCTCTTTATCCACGATATGTCACCAGCACAAAATAAAATATTCACTGTCCATAAACATCGTTATCAGAGGCAAACGTCCGTTTAGTAATAATAATGGCATTTATTCCAAACGAATAATTATTCATGTGGCGTTGGTTTTTTGCAAACACATACCTCAATTGTTTGTTTGCTTGCTTGTTTACAGCCGTCAGGCCGGCGTTTCCTCTGTTTGTAGCCGCGCGTCGGGCCTGGTTATTTGTTTCCAATTTGGACCAGTTTGATCCTCCAATTCTTTTTTCGTTCCGGGTCCCAATAATCCGTGCTCTTCAATCGCAGCTTGTCATTTGGCTTGGCTTCAGCCCGTTCCTTCGGATCCCAATAATCCGTGCTCTTCAATCGCAGCTTGTCATTGACTTGGCTTCAGCCCGTTCCTTCGGATCCCAATAATCCGTGCTCTTCAATCGCAGCTTGTCATTGACTTGATGTAGTGGCCAAAATCCTAACAGGTTTGTCTTATAACCTATTTGAATCTTCCACTTGTAGGTTGGGAAGCAGTGTCAGACTCGCAGTCGCAGAACAGAAACCACAGCACGTTTTTGTTGTTCCTTTTGCTCTTTTAATGGTCCAGCAACTGGCAGCAAGAACAAAATACGAAAACAATATCGCACATAAAAGTAAAACAGGAGATCCTAATAATCTTAGTAACAAAACAAGAGATCCCAATAATCTCTAAACAAAAAGGTTGCGTCTGCGTTGCGTGTCAATGACAGTATTGCTGCTGCCTGCTGCTCAGCCGTCACACGCCGCACCTGTGGCTTATAGCGTCAGCCCCGCCCCATTCACCTGAGCCAAGCGCCCCACTCACTGCAACAGAGAAATGTATTAATACAGATTCACAATTAATCAAAACAAATAGGCTTGAATGCGGCTCTTACAACTAGTGTTTGAACTACTGGCAGCTAGGAGCTGGTTTAGGTGTAACTAGTGTTTGAACTACTGGCAGCTAGGAGCTGGTTTAGGTAATAATAATAATAATAATAATAGATTTCATTTGTAATGCGCTTTACAGTTGCGGGGCAACTCTCAGAGCGCTACAGTTAAGGGACTTAAAAGCTAGCGAGAATAAAGGAAAGAAAGAATATAAAAATAGGCAAGACTAAAACATAAAATAGCAGAGAAACATAGAATAATAAAACTGATAAAATAAATTGGTAAAAGAACATAAAATGTGTGGAGCAAAAATAATTTGATAAAAGGTCAACAGAAGGCTCTACTAAAAAGGTGGGTTTTGAGGCCTTTCTTAAAAACATCCACAGTCTGTGGTGCTCTCAGGTAGTCAGGGAGAGCATTCCACAGACTGGGAGCGGAGGAGCAAAAAGCCCGATCTCCCATAGTGCATAGATTTGTCCTTGGGCGCTGGAGGAGGTTTGCCTGGCCAGAGCGGAGATGTCGAGAGGAGGAGTGAGGGGTGATGAGTTCTTTGAGGTATAGGGGGGCGTTTCCGTAGATGCATTTGTGGGTGAGCAGGGAGACTTTGAATTCAACCCTGAGTGAGACAGGGAGCCAGTGAAGGGACTTGAGGATGGGGGTGATGTGGTGGTATTTCCGCACTCTCATCAGGATCCTAGCAGCGCTGTTTTGGATACATTGTAGCCTTTGGATGTTCTTGCTAGGAATCCCGATGAGGAGTGCGTTGCAGTAATCCAGCCTGGAGGAAACAAAGGCGTGGATGAGCTTTTCGGCATCTGACAGCGTGAGTGAGGGGCGTAGTTTGGCGATGTTTCTAAGGTGGTAGAAAGAATTTTTGTATAGTTGATTTATGTGTGCCTCAAAGGTCAGGTGAGGGTCCATTTTTACCCCTAGGTTGGTTATTGTTGGTGACAGGGTGATGTTTTGGCCGGAAAAGGTGATGGTGGTGATGGTGGATGAACGAACCTGGTGTGGGGTGCCAATGATAATGGCTTCAGTTTTTGAACTGTTTAGCTGTAAAAAGTTGTGCTTCATCCATGCCTTGGTCTCCTCCAGGCATGTGGTCAGCGTGGAAGATGGCAGAACTGTGGATGGGGTGGGGTTTATTTTTAGGTATAGTTGGGTGTCATCAGCGTAGCAGTGGAATGATATTCCATGCCGGCTGATGACAGAGCCAAGGGGGAGCATGTAGAGGGTGAATAGGGTGGGGCCGAGGACTAGGTGTAACTAGTGTTTGAACTACTGGCAGCTAGGGGCTGGTTTAGGTGTAACTAGTGTTTGAACTACTAGCAGATAGGGGCTGGTTTAGGTGTAACTAGTGTTTGAACTACTGGCAGCCAGGGGCTGGTTTAGGTGTAACTAGTATTTTAACTACTGGCAGCTAGGGGCTGGTTTAGGTGTAACTAGTGTTTGAACTACTGGCAGCTATGGGCTGGTTTAGGTGTAACTAGTATTTGAACTACTAGCAGCTAGGGGCTGGTTTAGGTGTAACTAGTGTTTGAACTACTGGCAGCTAGGGGCTGGTTTAGGTGTAACTAGTGTTTGAACTACTGGCAGCTAGGGGCTGGTTTAGGTGTAACTAGTATTTGAACTACTGGCAGCTAGGGGCTGGTTTAGGTGTAACTAGTGTTTGAACTACTGGCAGCTAGGGGCTGGTTTAGGTGTAACTAGTGTTTGAACTACTGGCAGCTATGGGCTGGTTTAGGTGTAACTAGTATTTGAACTACTAGCAGCTAGGGGCTGGTTTAGGTGTAACTAGTGTTTGAACTACTGGCAGCTAGGGGCTGGTTTAGGTGTAACTAGTGTTTGAACTACTGGCAGCTAGGGGCTGGTTTAGGTGTAACTAGTGTTTGAACTACTGGCAGCTAGGGGTTGGTTTAGGTGTAACTAGTGTTTGAACTACTGGCAGCTAGGGGCTGGTTTAGGTGTAACTAGTATTTTAACTACTGGCAGCTAGGGGCTGGTTTAGGTGTAACTAGTGTTTGAACTACTGGCAGCTATGGGCTGGTTTAGGTGTAACTAGTGTTTGAACTACTGGCAGCCAGGGGCTGGTTTAGGTGTAACTAGTGTTTGAACTACTGGCAGCTAGGGGCTGGTTTAGGTGTAACTAGTGTTTGAACTACTGGCAGCTAGGGGCTGGTTTGGGTGTAACTAGTATTTGAACTACTGGCAGCTAGGAGCTGGTTTAGGTGTAACTAGTGTTTGAACTACTGGCAGCTAGGAGCTGGTTTAGGTGTAACTAGTGTTTGAACTACTGGCAGCTAGGAGCTGGTTTAGGTGTAACTAGTGTTTGAACTACTGGCAGCTAGGGGCTGGTTTAGGTGTAACTAGTGTTTGAACTACTGGCAGCTAGGAGCTGGTTTAGGTGTAACTAGTGTTTGAACTACTGGCAGCTAGGAGCTGGTTTAGGTGTAACTAGTGTTTGAACTACTGGCAGCTAGGGGCTGGTTTAGGTGTAACTAGTGTTTGAACTACTGGCAGCTAGGGGCTGGTTTAGGTGTAACTAGTGTTTGAACTACTGGCAGCTAGGGGCTGGTTTAGGTGTAACTAGTGTTTGAACTACTGGCAGCTAGGGGCTGGTTTAGGTGTAACTAGTGTTTGAACTACTGGCAGCTAGGAGCTGGTTTAGGTGTAACTAGTGTTTGAACTACTGGCAGCTAGGGGCTGGTTTAGGTGTAACTAGTGTTTGAACTACTGGCAGCTAGGGGCTGGTTTAGGTGTAACTAGTGTTTGAACTACTGGCAGCTAGGGGCTGGTTTAGGTGTAACTAGTGTTTGAACTACTGGCAGCTAGGAGCTGGTTTAGGTGTAACTAGTGTTTGAACTACTGGCAGCTAGGAGCTGGTTTAGGTGTAACTAGTGTTTGAACTACTGGCAGCTAGGGCTGGTTTAGGTGTAACTAGTGTTTGAACTACTGGCAGCTAGGGGCTGGTTTAGGTGTAACTAGTGTTTGAACTACTGGCAGCCAGGGGCTGGTTTAGGTGTAACTAGTGTTTGAACTACTGGCAGCTAGGGCTGGTTTAGGTGTAACTAGTGTTTGAACTACTGGCAGCTAGGGGCTGGTTTAGGTGTAACTAGTGTTTGAACTACTGGCAGCTAGGAGCTGGTTTAGGTGTAACTAGTGTTTGAACTACTGGCAGCTAGGGGCTGGTTTAGGTGTAACTAGTGTTTGAACTACTGGCAGCTAGGGGCTGGTTTAGGTGTAACTAGTGTTTGAACTACTGGCAGCTAGGAGCTGGTTTAGGTGTAACTAGTGTTTGAACTACTGGCAGCTAGGGCTGGTTTAGGTGTAACTAGTATTTTAACTACTGGCAGCTAGGGCTGGTTTAGGTGTAACTAGTGTTTGAACTACTGGCAGCTAGGGGCTGGTTTAGGTGTAACTAGTGTTTGAACTACTGGCAGCTAGGAGCTGGTTTAGGTGTAACTAGTGTTTGAACTACTGGCAGCTAGGGGCTGGTTTAGGTGTAACTAGTGTTTGAACTACTGGCAGCTAGGGCTGGTTTAGGTGTAACTAGTGTTTGAACTACTGGCAGCTAGGAGCTGGTTTAGGTGTAACTAGTGTTTGAACTACTGGCAGCTAGGGGCTGTTAGGTGTAAATACAATGTTTGAACTACTGGCAGCCCCCCCCCCCCTAAATCTCTCTCTCTCTCTCTCTCTCTCTCTCTCTCTCTCTCTCTCTCCTCTCTCTCTCTCTCTCTCTGTCTCTCTCTCTGTCTCTCTCTCTCTCTCTCTCTCCTCTCTCTCTCTCTCTCTCTCTCTCTCTCTCTCTCTCTCTCTCTCTCTCTCTCTCTCTGTCTCTGTCTCTCTCTCTCTCTCTCTCTCTCTCTCTCTCTCTCTCTCTCTCTCTCTCTCTCTCTCTCTCTCTCTCTCTCTCTCTCTCTCTCTGTCTCTGTCTCTGTCTCTGTCTCTCTCTCTCTCTCTCTCTCTCTCTCTCTCTCTCTCTCTCTCTCTCTGTCTCTCTCTCTGTCTCTCTCTGTCTCTCTCTCTGTCTCTCTCTCTGTCTCTCTCTCTCTTCTCCTCCCTTCTCCTCCCTGCAGCCCAGTTGAAGCTGGATATCTCCCCCGCTCCAGAGAACCCTCACTACTGTCTGACCCCTGACCTCCAGCAGGTGAAGCCTTACCCAGACAGCAGGGTCCGCCCCACCCGCGAGATCCTGGAGTTCCCCGCCAGGGACGTCTACGTGCCCAACACCACGTACAGGTACTGTCATCATCATCATCATCATCATCATC
This sequence comes from Notolepis coatsorum, assembly GCF_963971535.1. Lineage (NCBI taxonomy): Eukaryota > Metazoa > Chordata > Actinopteri > Aulopiformes > Paralepididae > Notolepis > Notolepis coatsorum. Next base: position 84,330,730 of record NC_140167.1, read on the forward strand.
ATCATCATCATCATCATCATCATCATCATCATCATCATCATCATCATCATCATCATCATCATCACCACCACATACAGCTTAATACATCATGTTTGTCACAGAGTTGGCTGAGCTGCTGGTGTGTCATCCCAGCCTACTGTGTGAGGTCAGGTGGCATCATGCCAGCCTACTGTGTGAGGTCAGGTGGCATCATCCCAGCCTACTGTGTGAGGTCAGGTGGCATCATCCCAGCCTACTGTGTGAGGTCAGGTGGCATCATGCCAGCCTAGTGTGTGAGGTCAGGTGGCATCATGCCAGCCTACTGTGTGAGGTCAGGTGGCATCATGCCAGCCTAGTGTGTGAGGTCAGGTGGCATCATCCCAGCCTAGTGTGTGAGGTCAGGTGGCATCATGCCAGCCTAGTGTGTGTGAGGTCAGGTGGCATCATGCCAGCCTACTGTGTGAAGTCAGGTGGCATCATGCCAGCCTACTGTGTGAGGTCAGGTGGCATCATCCCAGCCTACTGTGTGAGGTCAGGTGGCATCATGCCAGCCTACTGTGTTAGGTCAGGTGGCATTATGCCAGCCTACTGTGTGAGGTCAGGTGGCATCATCCCAGCCTACTGTGTGAGGTCAGGTGGCATCATCCCAGCCTACTGTGTGAGGTCAGGTGGCATCATGCCAGCCTACTGTGTTAGGTCAGGTGGCATTATGCCAGCCTACTGTGTGAGGTCAGGTGGCATCATCCCAGCCTACTGTGTGAGGTCAGGTGGCATCATCCCAGCCTACTGTGTGAGGTCAGGTGGCATCATGCTGAGGATGGAAATCTCTTTTGAGAATAACATGTATTAGGTATGGGCATGAGTAATCGATTAATCGCAGCTATGAGAAACTCAATCTTAAATTATTAATCATTTTTATGAAATAGTTTTTTTCCATATTTGTTTTTCACGTGTATGAGTAATATGACTGCACGATTTTGGGAAATAATCTAATTGCGATTTTCTGACAGATATTGCGATTGCGATAAAATTTGCGATTATAATAAAAAAAAATGTAAGCAGCCCCACAGAGGTTTATTGTAAAATGCGGCTTGCATCTGGCCTACGCGGTGGGTCTGTTCGGGACACCGAGCCTGAATATTTTTCTTTTTACATGGGAATCGATACCGTACCCAATGGTACCTTTTTTTCTGTACTTTACTCTCCCTCTCTGAAGTCTAAACTTCACAACACACAATCTAAAACCCCTTACCTCCCCCTCCCAAACTGTTCCTACAACAATAACAACAACTTGCAAAGGAGATCTTGTATCTCAATGGGACTTCCTGGTTAACATTTTTTTTTTTATTTATTTTTGCGATTTGCTAATTGCATCATTTCAAATCGCGATTTCGATTTAAAATCGATTAATCGTTCAGCCCTAATGTGTAAGATTATAACTGTTTGTTGGTTTCATTAAACATAGAGAATGAACAAAATTAAGTAAAAAGAAAAAGAAAAAGAACTCGAGTATAGCAATGCGATCAATCGATCTGGATTTTTCTTTAAAATGCCCATCCCTAACATGTATAGCAGGAACATATTCTGTGACAAAGTTCAACAGTCTTTCACTTCAGGGGCCGTTATCCAGATATCCAGCTGATAAATAGTCCTCAGTTCATGTCCTCAGTTGATCCTAAACTGTTGACCTGACAATTTACCTAATTTTCTTTATTTTCTCCCTTCCGTTTATCAGTGTGAACTTTGTGGCGTCAGTGAGATCTAAGTGTTGTTTGTTTGAAAATATAATTGCAGGCCAGGAGGGTAAGACAACCCCAGGTCACACTGAGATGTTGTGTGTGTGCATGGACAACTGTCTACACACTCACAGCTAGGACACTGAGGAGGGAGGGAGGGAGGGAGGGAGGGAGGAGAGAGGAAGAGAGAGAGGAAGATAAGCAGGGAGGGAGAGAGAGAGATGGGGGGGCTGAGAGAGGGAGAGAGGGGAGAGAGAGAGAGAGAGAGAGAGAGAGAGAGAGAGAGAGAGAGAGAGAAGAGAGAGAGAGAGAGAGAGAGAGAGAGAGGAGAGAGAGAGAGAGAGAGAGAGAGAGAGAGAGAGAGAGAGAGAGAGAGAGAGAGAGAGGAGAGAGAGAGAGAGAGAGAGAGAGAGAGAGAGAGAGAGAGAGAGAGAGAGAGAGAGAGAGAGAGAGAGAGAGAGAGAGAGAGAGAGAGAGAGAGAGAGAGAGAGAGAGAGAGAGAGAGAGAGAGAGAGAGAGAGTCAAGTCAGCTTTATTTATATAGCATGTTTACAATGACTAAAAGCCACCCAAAGTGCTTTACAGGTAGAACACAATAAAAACACGTACAGTAACAAATAAAATACACACAAAATACCATTAATACGTATAGTACACTAAGAACAAGAGCAAGGTGCAATATAAAAAGAGACGAGAAGTAATAAAATAGATATAAAAAGTCCAGAGTAACGGCAAACATAGTTGACAGGTGGCTAACTCTGATCAAAGGCCAAGGAGAAAAGGTGCGTTTTGAGCAGCGGTTTAAAGGCCTCTAGGCCAGGGGTCTCAAACTCGCGGCCCGCGGGGATATTTGCGGCCCCTACTGGACATCAAAGTGTAGTGTTGATGCGGCCCGCGCACTACTGTTTGCCGAGTCGTTGCGCGAGAGTTGGAAGTTTTATTTATTTGATCACTTGTAGGCTACCATAGCGCAGGCTCATGACAGCAACGTTATGTTAGTGACTTGTTGAAACGTGATTCCGGAGGGATATGATATCAAGTGAAGTGGAAGCAAATGCATCCTTGCTATCTCTCTCCTCTGCGAGCAGTGCTGCACGCTGTCCGCCTGCACTGCCACCGTCTGTCTGTGTACGAGTCTGGTCCAATCACATACGCGTCCCGTCAGCGTTTTTCCCCCTCACCCACAGTCTGCGAATCAGAGGCAGAGTAGGGGAGTAGGGCGGGTCTTCACGGACTGCATGTCGTCTCTCTCTTTCAGTGAGTTCAAGTCGGAGCAGAGTTGACAGCACTGCGCATCTACAGTAAACTCGCTCCCAGTTTTATCTCTGTGAGATAAATGTAGCTATTAGCCTATTTTCGCCAGCAGGCAGCCAGCAGAAAAATATGGCATTTTCAAAGATGGTCAGTAAAAGAAAAGTCGACTGCAATTCAAAGGTGAATGGACGGAAAAAGTCCCAGCCAGGGGCGTAGCTGGAGATTCTGGGCCCCATGAAAGAATCAATTTGTGGGCCCCCAATCTATTAAAAAATGTGGGGCCCCCAATCTATAAAAAAATTTGGGGCATTTATTTATTGATGAAAACGCATAATATGGTTTTTACCTATTTTTTTTATAAACAGCTTTGTGATATAATAAAAAAAAATGCACAGTGCATTTCCATAGCTGTGGATGAGTCCACTGACACCACTGAGAAGCCTGAAGAACCGTTCATGTTCTGGAGAACTGTTCATGTTCTGAAATGTTATTGCTAAAGATTGAGAAGATTGGATCAGTTGTACTTTTTTTTTTAATACTTGAACCCATTTTTTTGTGGAATATTTGATGCGGCCCAGCCTCACCCAGACTCTACCTCCAGCGGCCCCCAGGTAAATTGAGTTTGAGACCCCTGCTCTAGGCTCTGGGCAGGACACCAGATCATCAGATCATGTCTCGCTTCAGATACAGTTTTCCTCGTCCTCATGCATTACTAAAGATATATAATATAACACACTATTTTGACTTTGCAGAGGTTCAAATGTCTATCCCAAAACGATGTTTTGCAGCTTTAAGTTATTGTGATGTTAGGTGAAATGGATAATAGTCATCAGAAAGGTCTGAGAAGCCTTTAGGTCTATACTGTAGGCCCCCCAAGTCATTTCCATACAGATATTTGCATAACTGTCCTATTGAAGTGGGTCTAAATGTTGGACCACGTCACAGATGAGAAAAGCTTTCATCATATTCTGTAATCAGGGTTTCAAGAGTCTTAACGTCTTGCATTTAATAATAAGAATTTTAGACCTTAAAAAGTCTTAAAAAGGTCTTAAACATTTATTGGATTAGGAAGTTACTTCTATGTTGTGATAAGTTCTCTGTATCTTGTTTAAATGTATTTGGGGGTAAATGTCCGGGCTGTAAAGTAAGCAGTATGGTAATATCGGTCCGCGAAGTCCAAAAATTCCAATAATTAGCATGGAATGAATTATTTTATATTTTTTTGTGAAATAGGTATTAAATTCTATTCCATGTGGTCTTAAAAAGATCTTAAAGTCTCAAGTTGAACTTGTTGAAAGCTGCAGTAACCCTGAGTCTACACCTGGAGCTGCATGTGTCTGTTAGCTGAAGTTACGTCATAACTGACCCCTGAATTACAAGCCAAGAGAGGCCTCACACAGAACCTTTTAGACTGTCCATTTGTCCTCCCTATTGGAAGATACAACGGACTTATCAGTATCACAGCTTCCAGCTTTGCATATTTTTTCCATTTTTTTTATAAATCTATTTATTGAAAAATGGAATAATGTGTGCCAGTCAGCAACTCATCTGTAAAAACTGAATGAAGAGCAAGCTTGTTCCCTTTTCATATTACAAAAAAAAGAATGACAGGAGAAGATTTGTCTCATAATGTAGGCTTTTATTTGTCTTTATAAATATGAGTTATCAGCGTGTCAGTGTCTATCTCTGACAGATTGAAGTCGTAGTAGGAAACACAGGTCTTCAGAGACGTGGATTGGAAAAGAGTTTGGCCACGGTAGCAAGAAATCATCTGTGGAGTGGACTCAACCTGGATGACTCAGACTAGGGTAATGGGGACTCGACTCTGACTTGGACTCGGACTCAAACACTGGGGAATCGAGAGTTGGACTTGAGATTTAGTGACTCGACTACAACACTGGCTTACAGCCATGGTGTCACTTGGTTCTCTCGACGTGCCCGAACTCTTTTGTATCTACGTCTCTGGTTCTGTTGAGTCAATATGACCCAGTTACATAGGAAATACACTGAAATGACCTGTAACAATACTGACCTAACTGATAAAACAGTATGAAAATGTTTTAAATATACGGTAACATAAAAAAGGACTAAGTGTATTAACAACTACATGTCTGTTCTGTGACGTTTTATCTAGTAATAATCAATATTTGTGCATTTATTCCCCCAGAAACATGCATTACAGTATTGCGGAAATTCACTATAAATAGCTAGGCTAAACCAAGGAAACTGTAAAAGAAGGAAGGGTCAATGTGTAGCACGTGAATGCACATTGGTGCCAAGTGTGGAAACTTTCAGTTCGGCCGACATGGAGTCAAATGGGGTCAGGCATTTTAATACAGGCATCAATATAACTGGCACCAAGTCTGGCGCCAAGAAGAGCATCGAACGCTGGTATTCTGACGTGATGACCCTTCCTTCTTTTATAGTTTCCTTGGGCTAAACGAAGAAGCAGTCTTGTATCCCATGCATTTGAAGCTAATTGTAAAGCCAAGTGGTTTGAGCTATATATATATATATATATATATATATATATATATATAATGGCATCAGGACCCACATTATGTCTCTTGAGTACAGTGCTGTGATACTTTGGCAAACAGTAATGAATCAGGATAGTGGCCAGAAGGGGCCTATTTGTAAAGAGGCCTTTCACAATGCTAGTGACTCTTATGTACAAAGCCCAATAGGTTGATAACCTGTCTGGGCTTGTGTTGCATCACCTGTTGGCTGATGTCCATAGGGATTAGTGATGCACGATATATCGGCCGCCGATATAATATCGGCCGTTATGGCCGTTTTTTTACACATCGGTATCGGTCCGATATCAAGATAGGGCCGATATGGGCACACAAAAAAAAAATTATATCATTTCTGAAAATAAGTTACAAAAATTAAAAAAAATTAGTGTTTTGGAAAATAGCTCTTTATTTGATTATCATAAAAAAGTGTTTTCTATACAGAGATATCGACATTGGTAAATATCGGTATCGGCCAGAACAGCAATATTAATATCGGTTATCGGTATCGGCCACAATTTTCACATCGGTGCATCACTAATAGGGATGCAAATAGGGACATAGATGGTCAGGACCGCTGGATCTGACTGTTACTGAGCTGGCAGGTTGGTGTTGCTGACACAGATGAGGCTTAGCCCCGGACCCAGGTCATTGACATCAAAAGGAAATAACTCGGGCTGTGGTTTTACTTGTCATTTACAATGTTAGATTAGATCTGATCGTAGAATATCTGGTTGTCGAGGTCCCCTGACGTGTGTCTGTCCACACAGTATATGTCTAGACCAGCGGTTCTCAAACTATGGGTCGCCACCCAAAGTGGGCTCGCGGGTAGGTGACAGTGCAGTCTTTAGCGCATTGGCAACAAACTAATTATTTAAATCAAGAGAAAAACCGACAAGCCCAACTCAGATGGAGTTTTCCACCTGGCAGCCGTGTGTGTTTGCCATGTCTCGCCCCTTCAGCCACGTCTGGTCTTCTGTGTGTAACCTGGACTCGCAATGGAGAGTTTTGTTGTCAGAAGTGTGGAGAGAGAGAAGAAGCGCAAATTTTCCTTGCAGACAAAAACAACCCATTGGCAGAGAAATGTGCTGATAATGAATGGCTGGCACAGCTGGCATATCTAGCCGACGTCTTTGACCGCCTCAATGCGTTGAATCTGGGACTATAAGGTCGGGAAAAAGACCTGTTTGGACTCACAGCTCAAATGGAGAGCTGGATTAAGAAACTCCGTTAGTGGCACTCCAGGATAATCAGTGGAGATTTTAGGGTATATTACTCTGCTTGATGGCTTTTTGGAGGAACAGAATGTTGCAAAAAAATATTTGAAGCCCATCATCTGTAGCCACATAGAAGGGCTCATTGATTTTTTTTTTGATCTATTCTGTTGCTTTTGTTGATAATATTCATACATTTCATTGATAACAGTGCTGTAATAAAATGTTCTAATAAATATGCATGATCAAGTTCAACAACTTGTGCTTTTATTTTGATATTCCTTATTTCCACGTTGAAATTACGCGATACATTAACACTTTGGATGCCACGCCATGTTTTCCTTTTTACCCCCTTGATGCCCAAACCCACTCCAATGTTAACTTAATATCGCCTAATCTATGTTTTAAATTATGGCTATGTGTCTAATCTGCCCGTCGCTTATCAAAGACTCATTTTCCAGTCAACATTGTCAAGGCAGATTGTTTTTTTATCGCTTAATTTCCGTTTGATAGCATTTTGAAAATCACTCGTTTTCGCGGAAAAAACAACCCTATGATGATAATCGTCTTTTACTGGAATATTCCAGAACGTTGTCATTTGTCGGCCTATTTATGAATCGTTTTCAAATAAACGCTAGATGATCGATAGTATATGTGTGCGCAAGCCTGCTCGTGCCGCGCGCTGATAATCGCTGCTCTTATTTCCTGATGGCTTTTACAGTGAAACAGCAATATCACATATAGTGGAAACGCTTATGTCTCCGTGAAAACGAGTCTGATTATCCTAAGACTGATAACATAGATTCCTTACCTGATCAGATGGTATCCAAATGGTATATTCCAATTCCTGATCACCATTCGAAAAAATCGATAATTGTATTGATCCACCGTGTGTACAGTATAACACATATTCGCCGTGGCACCAAGGTTCCAGAATGAACTCTGGTAGACCCCGGTTACATCAGTGAGAAGTAAAATGTGGAGTCAGAAATCCGTTCTCCCATTCACTTTCATTGAGTCCAATCCAAAAGGGATCTGGGAGACGATAGGGGGCGCTTTTTTCACATCTGAGCGCCGGCGGTGCCTGGATATCCAACGGTAGGCTCGCTTGATGCAATATGATTTCAGATCGCTAATAATAATAAATAAAAAAACGAGAAATCTCGTGATGGGCATTCAACGGTCGGGGGGTAAACACGAGAAATCTTGGGCGTGGCATCCAAAGTGTTAAGTGTGCGGTCGCCAAAAGAAATCCTAAATAAAATGGGGTCGTTGTATAAAAAAGTTTGAGAACCCCTGGTCTAGACGACGTGGATGTACAGTATATGTCTAGACGACGTGGATGTACAGTATTTGTCTAGACGACGTGGACGTACGGTATATGCCTAGACGACGTGGACGTACAGTATATGTCTAGACGACGTGGATGTACAGTATTTGTCTAGACGACATGGACGTACGGTATATGTCTAGACGACGTGGACGTACGTTATATGTCTAGACGACGTGGGCGTACAGTATTTGTCTAGACGACGTGGACGTACGGTATATGTCTAGACGACGTGGATGTACAGTATATGTCTAGACGACGTGGATGTACAGTATATGTCTAGACGATGTGGATGTACAGTATATGTCTAGACGACGTGGATGTACAGTATTTGTCTATACGACGTGGACGTACGGTATATGTCTAGACGACATGGATGTACAGGTTATTTGTTTTTGGGAATGTTCAGATCTGACAGGCTATGCGTCCTGGTGTGATCGGTTATGTGGAGGTTTTCCTCTTAAGGTCTCAGAATTGAGAGGGATCTTGACTTCTCATTGGCCAGAGAAACGAGACCTTCATCCAACTCCTAAACCTGAATTGGTATTTGATTAACCAACGCTTTAACAATAAATCAGCAGTAATCACGAAGATCTGACCTCTCACCGTTAACGTAAACCACAGCTGAGGCCTGGCCAGGCTGCATGTCCACCGGAGACCCGTCTTTACAGAGACACAAACAGCGGTGTTGCTCTGCTAGTGGTGAAACAAGGTGCTTGGTGGACACCTCCTTTATTAGGTCCATAACCGTTAAAGACAATGACCGGGTCGTAAGGTAGACAGTCATGTGAATGAATGACCTTTATTTATATAGCACCCTTCACAGCACGAATGCACAGGGTGCTTTTTTACACTACAGCTTAATATAAAAACACAATAAAAACAAAATCAGAAATAAATGACAACAACAACAAACAGCAGTTAAAAACAGTGAAACCAGATAGAAAAAGTAGAATAAAAGAATTTGGATAAAATCATGAGTCACTAATTAAAACAAAACTATAGAACAGTGAGGACAAGAAAAAGTGCCTATGCATGACCAAAAGCCTGTCTGTACCGGTAATCGCCCTGGAAATCATTTTCATGACTTCCCATTGAACCATATATATTTCTCTTTAGTCCATCTACACTTAGACTACTCTCTGAAACCGCCTCATAGCTTTAGAGTGTTTGTGTGTGTGTGTGTGTGTGTGTGTGTGTGTGTGTGTGTGTGTGTGTGTGTGTGTGTGTGTGTGTGTGTGTGTGTGTGTGGGGCTCTGTGTGTGTGTTTGTGGGGCTCTGTGTGTCAGTGTGTGTTTGTGGGGCTCTGTGTGTGTCAGTGTGTGTATGCATTGGGGAGTCAATGGAAGTTTGGGGCGCTAGGGGTCACCGGTCGTATGGAGATCTTGGTGGCTTTGAGGGGCCTCCAGTGGATCCCCTTCCTCTTCAGAGAGCGGCCCCTGGCCCTCAGCCACACGTACCTCCCGTTCAGGTTCCTGTCCCCGCAGGCGTTGAACCACCAGCCACCTGTCAACCAGTTATTTCATTAGATTAGATTCAAATGTATTGTCAGTATACAGTACAACGAAAATAAGCTGGCATCATAAACAGAGTGCAAATGTAACCATAAAGTGCAATAGTAATATACAATGTACAGGTGATTAAACTGAATATAAAATATATACAGTATATATATACTAGTGGTGGGACTCGATAATTTTTTTTATTGAATTCATTCGAGACTTTATAGTTAATTAATCAAAATTTTAACATTTTAATCGCATATCAATATTTGATTCGAAAAGGAAAATGTTTCAATTCAAATAAATGTTGGTATACGAGTGAATCAATGAATATATATTATACATACGTTTAAGCAGCAAAATCATGTATTAGCTACTACACAGACCAACAGATCAATGCAATTTTTAAAGTGCAGCAATTTTTGGAATAATATATATATATAGTGCAAAGGACCTTTTGTAAACTCAAGCACGTTCGAGGTAAAAGTAAAACACAGTACTTTCAAGTACATTCCAGAACAGTTGACCATCTTAATTTCTCTTATTTTAAATTTTTATGAACAAACCAGACTAAGAAAAAAGGTTATTTGCGATTTATTATACGTTATACTTATAGCACATGCATGTGTCTGGTCTCCTTTGAAAGGTAACATTCTTACACAATAAAGAAAAATCATCATGCGATTAAATGCATACATTTTTTTTACTTTAAATTCTTTCTGTAGTTAATTAATTGAAATGAATGCGATAAAGTCCCAGCCCTAATATATACATATATATACATATATAAATTAGTGCTGTCAATCGATTAAAATATTTTATCTGATTAATCGCATGATTGTCCATAGTTAACTCACGATTAATCGCAAATTAATCGAAATGTTCTTTTCTTTTCTAAAGTTGTAGTTGTTAGGGTTAGGGTTTAGTCCTTCCTACCTCTGTAGTTGTTGTTTGGGGTTAGGGTTTAGTCCTTCCTTACCTCTGTAGTTGTTGTTTGGGGTTAGGGTTTAGTCCTTCCTTACCTCTGTAGTTGTTGTTTGGGGTTAGGGTTTAGTCCTTCCCTACCTCTGTAGTTGTTGTTTGGGGTTAGGGTTTAGTCCTTCCCTACCTCTGTAGTTGTTGTTTGGGGTTAGGGTTTAGTCCTTCCTTACCTCTGTAGTTGTTGTTTGGGGTTAGGGTTTAGTCCTTCCTTACCTCTGTAGTTGCGAGCACAGCTGGCGTCCTGCTGCTTGCTGTTGTCCTGGTCCTTGGTGGAGAAGGCCATGTCTGTGTGGTTGGCCATGGTGTCCGGCAGGTCCCCGGCCAGGTAGCTGAGGTTGAGGGTGTAGTGGGTGGCGGGACCCCCCAGCGTGGCCCGGTACTCCACCCAGCGCCGCTCGCCTCTCCAGTCATTCAGCTCCATGCGCAGGACGGAGGCTCCGGACTGGGCTGCTAGACTGTAGACCTTCCTCAGGCCCAGCCAGAACTCCCCTGGAGAACACAGACACCGTGCGTGGGATTAGTGAGCAAGGAACTCCCATTCACTTCATCATATGACTCCCATTCACTTCATCATATGACTCCCATTCACTTCATCATATGACTCCCATTCACTTCCATCATATGACTCCCATTCACTTCCATCACTCGACCCCCATTCTCTTCATCATATGACTCCCATTCACTTCCATCACTTGAGTCCCATTCACTTCATCATATGACTCCCATTCACTTCCATCACTTGAGTCCCATTGACCTTAAAGCCAACGTTATACTTGAAGGTCAAAGTGGAGCTGGTGCTTCTCCGAGGGCAGCCTTAACCCTTAATCCCAACCCTTAACCACTAACCTGACAACCTGTAGGTATAGTTATGATACCGGGTTTCCTTGGCCTGCGGGGGCGTACTCCAGTCAACCCCATGACATAATAATTAGCGACCTCACAGTGAGGACCTGACGACTCATAGCTGCAGCGGCCGTGGAATGACTACAGCTACGGGCCAAGTCCAGCGAGCGCCAGGGGACCGCTACCGCCTCCGCTCCTCAATAGAGGAAACCAGTCTGTCAACGGGGGGGGGGATAAGCTACACTCGCAGCTTCCTGTAAGCACTCGGGTTCAGGAAGTCCTCCAGAACGCTGCATTGTTCAATTGTTTCCTCTACCTTATTCACTGATGTTCCTGTATGTGTTGCACGGTGACCCACGCTTATTCCAGGAAGTCCTTCAGAGCGTGGAGGATTAGCAGACGAGAGATAACCAGACCCAACTCCACCTCTAAGCAGCACCCATTGCCGTCACAGACTAACTTTAATTGTATCCTGTTGGCCCTGGATATGGGACTGGGCCTTTAATTTGAATAGAGAATTACAGTCATAATACATGATGATAAATGATTCCCCCATAAATATTTCCATGCAGACCTTTAATTCAATATATGTTCACTTGTAGTGCTTTAATTTATATTTGAACCTGTGTGATATACCTGTTAAGCCCAGACTTAAAAAAAGAAATAATAATAATAAAAAAAGAAAAAACAGTTATTACTTACTTTCTAGATCTCCAAAGCCTTGCTCGTATTTTTCCCACATTTGATCGAAATCCACCGAGCCGTCCTGCCTGCGCTGAAAGACTGTTGAACCCCCACCTGCAGGGCGGAAGAAGGGGACATGTAGGTCAAATCACCTGATGGGCATCGATTATTTCTAATAATCGAATATTCGTTGAATTATAAGAAAATCGCTTAGTTCATGCAAATATCGTTTAGTCTCAAAATATATATTTTCCCTTGTTTTTACCGGCACCGACACTCTGTAGTGTATTGAGAGGGGACCCTATTAACTGTTACACCGCTGAACGGCATGCTGGGTAAAGCTTAACAAACTGTTGGGAGCTGGGAGAACAGAAAAGAAAGATGAAGAAAGACAGATGTTACATGGTAGCAACGTTTTGTACCTTGGGGGGGGGGGGGGTTGAGTAGTTAAGTTTTATCCATCCCTAACACACACACACATATACACCTGGTTCAGTAGTGATCACACTCTCCACTGCTCCACATATACAGTACACACACACAAACACACACATACACACTGAGAGACACACCGGCACAATCTGCATCCTGCTGTTGTCATAGACTGTTTCAGTGGAATTGCGTTGCTAGGGGAACAGTATGGACCCAAGTGTATCTCCGGTCTGTTACTGATATTAGCAAACACCGCTTCATACCTATGATAATCAGCAGAGTGTACATTTTTCAAAATTCTAATCTCACATGTGGAAGTGTTAAAGTGTGGAGGAATCGTATATTGTGGCTCTCTCAGGAGACTCATCATCATCATCATTAGGTGGCTTCTTCGTTCCGAAGGTTGCCTATCACTCTCCAACCCATTCTGTCCCCACTTCTTCTCTCCAACTCCGTGACTCCGCCTCTCACTCCGCTCCAATCACAGACGTCGTCTACCCAGCCTCTTCTTGGTCTTCCACTTCCTCTCTTTCCATCCACCTTCCCCATCACCACCTTCTTGAACATCTCCCCGCTGGATCCTCTCAGAACATGCCCGCACAACTCCATCTTTCTCTTTTTCAACCTCTCCAGCAGCTGTCCTCCTTGCATATCCGCTCTTCTCAGTACCTCCTCATTCTTGATCTTATCCTTCCATGTTATCTTCAGCATCTTCCTCAGCGTCCACATTTCAAAAGAGTCTATCATCCTCTTTGCAATTCCGGTTCTTCTCTTAATGTCCATGTTAGCTCTTCCACCTTCACTGATCCAGCTTCCAAGGTACATGTACTCCTTCACTTGTTCAAGTTTTTCTCCATCCACCTGTATTTTACAAACAGTTCCTGGTGTTTTTTCAATGATCATTACTTTAGTTTTCTTTGTGTTTAGCGACATTCCATAGTTTTTGCATTCGACATTCAGCTTATTCATCATGTCCTGTAGATCTTCTTGACAGTTACAGACTATAGCAGTGTCATCCGCGTATCTTATGTTGGTGATGTTCTCTTCGAGTACAGAGGACAAGATGCATCCTTGTCTTACACCCTTCTCCACCGGGAAGTCTCTTGATTTCTCCTTTCCTATTCTAACATTAGCCTTCTGCCTCCAGTATAAGTTGGCAATTATTCTTCGGTCAGAAACTGGTATTTTGAATTCTTCCATTGTTCTCATCAATGTTGTATGTTCAACTCTGTCGAAGGCCTTCGTGAAATCGATGAAGCAAATATACTACCAGAGCTCATCTCACACACAGTACACGCTGAGTGCCTCCGACTGGACCTACCAGAGCTCATCTCACACACAGTACACACTGAACACATCCGACTGGACCTACCAGAGCTCATCTCACACACAGTACACGCTGAACACATCCGACTGGACCTACCAGAGCTCATCTCGCAGTACACGCTGAACGCCTCCGACTGGTTTGGCTTGATGGCGTAAACGCCGCTCTCTCTCTCCCCTCTGTCAAACAACTCACTGCAGTCAGTGGGAAGATCTGAAACACGGCCAAAAAAGACTTGGTTAGGAGGGGAAGCCTGGTCAGATAGTCAGGGCGCCTGGCAGCCCCAGGTAGAGACTCCCGGGGCAGTAAATGGTCAGTGCAGCGTGGGAAGGATACATTGGTCTCTCTAGTGATTGGTTAGTGCAGCGTGAGGAGGATACATTGGTCTCTCTAGTGATTGGTTAGTGCAGCGTGGGAAGGATACATTGGTCTCTAGTGATTGGTTAGTGCAGCGTGGGGAGGATACATTGGTCTCTAGTGATTGGTTAGTGCAGCGTGGGGAGGATACATTGGTCTCTCTAGTGATTGGTTAGTGCAGCGTGAGGAGGATACATTGGTCTCTAGTGATTGGTTAGTGCAGCGTGGGGAGGATACATTGGTCTCTAGTGATTGGTTAGTGCAGCGTGGGGAGGATACATTGGTCTCTAGTGATTGGTTAGTGCAGCGTGGGGAGGATACATTGGTCTCTCTAGTGATTGGTTAGTGCAGTGTGGGAAGGATACATTGGTCTCTAGTGATTGGTTAGTGCAGCGTGGGGAGGATACATTGGTCTCTAGTGATTGGTTAGTGCAGTGTGGGGAGGATACATTGGTCTCTAGTGATTGGTTAGTGCAGCGTGGGGAGGATACATTGGTCTCTAGTGATTGGTTAGTGCAGCGTGGGGAGGATACATTGGTCTCGAGACTCTAGTGATTGGTTAGTGCAGCGTGGGAAGGATACATTGGTCTCTAGTGATTGGTTAGTGCACTGTGGAAGGATACATTGGTCTCTAGTGATTGGTTAGGGGGAAATGTAATCTTACCACTAGTCTCCAGGCCCGTTGAGTTTTCCGTAAGGTATTCAAACATGTCCTCCATCTCTGGATCTGTTTCCATTGTCTTCTCCATCGTGTCCTGAAAGCTGTCATTGCCAAACTACAACAGAAGACAGAGACACATTCAGTTTTTCAGAGTTTGTAACAAATGGTGTTTTTTTTTAAGATTTGTTCTATAGATGTTTTTCAGTGAGTTTGTAATAGATGTTGGTTTTTTAGATTTGTTCTATAGATTTATAGATTTGCGAGGGAACAGCTTGTGCCCAAGTTTATTTCCTGTCCGCTATTGATTTATTGGCAAACACTGCAACAGGAAATACACTTTGGTCATTTCAGAATGTTTATGTTGTCGAAAAAACCGTCTAGTATATATGGGATAGTTTGCCCTTCTGAGGAGCCTGTCTGGGACTTTTTTAGTATTCCTAAGAAGCAACTGCACCAGCGTTTTTATGGTGTCTTGTGAAATAAGGCTGAACAATTAATTAACAACAATTCATCAAAGTTTTAGTGAAATGGCAACATGGCCAAGTGACTCATCCAACCTGGAGGATTGTTGCGATGCTTCAGATTGGGGTTAGCATCACAGGAAAATAAAGATTTATTTTTTAGCGTTTATCGCTTTTTACTACTAGGCAGTCCAGTAGAGAGAGAGAGAGAGAGAGGACGAACGGGAGACAGAGTGGGGGGAAGACATTCGGCAAATGACGCCAGGTCGGGGAATCGAACCCGGGTCGGCCGTGCCGCGACGCAGCGCGTTACATGGTTCACCACTTGGGCGCCCCAGTAGATGCTTTTCTATTACGTTTACTACCTGTACCTCCCCTCCCCCTTCCCCCATGCTGCTATGATGCCTGAATTTCCCCAAGGCGATCAATAAAGGAATATCTTATTATCTATAAAGTGACTGTTATGATGCTTTTCTATTATCTATAAAGTGCAGAGGAGGGTAGAGACCTTCTCTATAATCTATAAAGTGACCCAGCAACCTTCTCTATAACTTATAAAGTGCAGAGGAGGGTAGATACCTTCTCTATAACCTATAAAGTGCAGAGGAGGGTAGATACCTTCTCGACTATAACCTATAAAGTGCAGAGGAGGGTAGATACCTTCTCTATAATCTATAAAGTGACCCAGAGACCTTCTCTATAATCTATAAAGTGCAGAGCAGGGTAGATACCTTCTCTATAATATATAAAGTGACCCAGCAACCTTCTCTATAACCTAGAGGGGCTGATCTCTGACAATGACGAGAAGGCCTACCGGGAGGAGGTTGATGTACTGGCACGCTGGTGTCAGGACAACAGCCTGCTCCTGAACATTGGTAAAACCAAGGAGCTGATCGTGGATTTTAGGAGAATACAGCAGGGGACACACACACCACTGTGGATAAATGGGGCTACCGTGGACAGGGTGAGCAGCTTCAAGTACCTGGGAGTCCACATCTCTGACATGGACAACACACATAGACTCAGTCGTAAAAAAGGCGAAGCAGCGCCTCTACCACCTGAGACAGTTAAGGAAGTTCAGAGTATCGGGGAAGATACTCCAGTCCTTCTACTCCGGAGCTGTAGAGAGCATCTTGACTGGAAACATCACTGCCTGGTATGGAAACAGCAAGGCACAAAACAAGAAGGCCCTACAGAGAGTGGTGCGCTCAGCTGAGCGTACTACGGGTATTGCACTACCACCCCTGCAGGACTTATATAACAGGAGGTGCAAATCCAGAGCCTGCAGAATAATGAAAGACCCTCACCACCCCAACAACAACCTGTTCAAGCTGCAAACGCCTGCGCACACCAGCAACTAGGACAGAGAGACTT
This sequence comes from Notolepis coatsorum, assembly GCF_963971535.1. Lineage (NCBI taxonomy): Eukaryota > Metazoa > Chordata > Actinopteri > Aulopiformes > Paralepididae > Notolepis > Notolepis coatsorum. Next base: position 84,347,378 of record NC_140167.1, read on the forward strand.
CGGCTCAGCTTATTCCCCCAGGCCACCAGAGTCTTGAACACTGAACTCTCCACACACAAGCACACTTGAGCACACACACAACACACATACTGTATACGCTCACACACTAACAGACACTTTAGCACAAACACACACATGCTGCACATGCACACACTCAACGGTCACTTTACACAATGAAAAGGTCACTTAAAAATTAAAAAAAAAAAAGAACGGGAGTGGTTCTTGTATGGTAAATACTGGATATAGCAAGATAGCATAAGGATATATAGTATAACTGTATATTGTATAGTAGTGTACATAAGACCCAGTGCCTCATCCGTAGCTAACACTGTATTGCACTATCGCAGGACCTTAGCATGTCTTTACCATGCTTTTTGTAGACTTTATGTACATTATACCTGTTATGTCTCATTCTATGTCTTATTCTTATTTTTATTACTTGTATTATTGCACAATCGCTGCTGGCATGACCACCCGCATTTCACTGTATGCTTGTATGCCGTGACAAATAAAACTCTTGACTTGACTTGAACCTATAAAGTGCAGAGCAGGGTAGATACTAGGGCTGACCTTCGAAGCTTTTTTTGGCAATCGAAGCTTCGGGGCCAAGCTTAGATTTTAATTCGAAGCTTCAAAAAAAAAATTATTATAATATATATATATATTTTTTTATCTTATGTTGTGGGACTTGTACAGCACTTTGGTAAACTTTGTTGTTTTTAAATGTGCTCTATAAATAAAGTGGATTGTATTAATTAATTAAGTAGCCCCTTTCGTGACTGTGACGCAGCCAACAAGGTTTCACTCGGCTGCGCTGCCTGGGTGCAGTGGGGCTGCTCTCACAGCCAACGACATGACATTACATAATTATGTTGCAACCTTCGTCTATCAAGCAAACAATTATATAAATATTTATATGTAGTTGATAGAGACAGGCAGAATTTGACTTAATTAAGCATGTTTTATTAAGACATATTTTTATATGGGTCGGGACTAGGGATGGGTACCTTTCACATTTGAACCGATACGGTACCGGTACCTGTGAATCGATACCGGTACCCAACGGTACCTTTTTTCGGTACTTTAGTCTCAAAAAAATAAATGTACCTACCTCAGTCGTAAAAGAAAAATCTAAACTTCAAATAACTACAATTTCGACCGTTTTCGGCTTGCCATTGCTCCGACTGCTTTGTTGTTGAATCAAGTCAAATCCTAGGACCTAGGTAACCATATATTGTGCGTGTGAACGTTGACATGAAAATAAAAAAGGTAAAAAAAGTAATAATAAAAATGTTATAAATTTTATAAACTCACTTGAATCGATACTCGGTAGTACCGACGTGTTTCGGTTCGGTACCTATTCGGTACCCATCCCTAGTCGGGACACTTTAAAAGCAGCACAATGAACACAAATCTGTCCGACATAGTCTTAAATAACAAACGGCATTCCTTTGCGTCTTCGTTGACATATGTCCTTGTTGTTTTCAACACAGATAATCTCCACGTGCTTGTTGTAGAGAGGTGGAGTCGAGGCGCTGCTTACTTTCGTTTCATTGGAATGGAGGCGGGAAGGCGCCGCTTACTTTTGTTTAATTTGAATGGAAGCGGGAAGGCGCCGCTTACTTTCGTTTCATTGGAATGGAGGCGCAAGATTTAGAAAAAAAAATATATATATATATTTTTTTTAAACTTCGTTTTTTTTTATGTTCGAAACTCGTGCCATCGAACGAAGCTTCGAAGTATTTAAGACAGCCCTAGTAGATACCTTCTCTATAATCTATAAAGTGCAGAGGAGGGTAGATACCTTCTCTATAACCTATAAAGTGCAGAGGAGGGTAGATACCTTCTCTATAATCTATAAAGTGCAGAGGAGGGTAGATACCTTCTCTATAATCTATAAAGTGCAGAGGAGGGTAGATACCTTCTCTATAATCTATAAAGTGCAGAGCAGGGTAGATACCTTCTCTATAATCTATAACGTGCAGAGCAGGGTAGATACCTTCTCTATAATCTATAAAGTGCAGAGCAGGGTAGATACCTTCTCTATAACCTATAAAGTGCAGAGCAGGGTAGATACCTTCTCTATAATCTATAAAGTGCAGAGCAGGGTAGACACCTTCTCTATAATCTATAAAGTGCAGAGCAGGGTAGATACCTTCTCTATAATCTATAAAGTGCAGAGGAGGGTAGATACCTTCTCTATAACCTATAAAGTGCAGAGGACGGTAGATACTTTCTCTATAACCTATAACGTGCAGAGGAGGGTAGATACCTTCTCTATAACATATAAAGTGCAGAGGAGGGTAGAGACTTTTTCTATAACCTATAAAGTGCAGAGGAGGGTAGATACCTTCTCTATAACATATAAAGTGCAGAGGAGGGTAGAGACTTTCTCTATAATCTATAAAGTGCAGAGGAGGGTAGATACCTTCTCTATAATTATAAAGTGCAGAGCAGGGTAGACACCTCAGGGCTGTACGCTAAGCTTTTTCACTAGGGGCACACTTGCCCCTAAATGAGAAATTTAGGGTCAAAAAATATTTTGTAGGGGCAAATTTTTAAATAACAATTTTACCATTATTTATATCGATTGTTTTTGATTTAAAAAAATATATATATATATATTTTATATAATTATTATTTTTAATAAAATATATATATTATATAATCATACTTGTAGTTGTATTATCTGCGAGACATCGCCACCACGCAATAAGTCAAAATGCTTGCTATCTGCAAACAGCTCCACTGTCTGTTTTGGCTGTGTTGCTCTTCTAGAAAAATAATCCTTTCAGGGTTGCCTATTGAAATACTGTACACTTTCCTACTGTACACTTTCCTGATTAATTGAAATGGGGGACCCTGATGTAAACAAGACGAAAGTCTTTCTCTGGTCTGCATCCCCTTAACAATTGTGTGTATTGAGCTGTACTGTATTGTACCCATTCTGCAATCTGTTAATAAAGTTTTCAATCAATCAATCAACCACACCTCCAGTACAGAAACATTGTTTGAGTTTGCGTGTCAGGTAGACCATTGATTGACAGTCGAGTCTGCCAATTACATCACATCGCTTGCACTCCGGTGCTGCAGCTGGACCCATTGCCCACCTCTGCTGTTGATAACGCTAGCCAAGTTATTATACACACAGATACAGTGGGCCAGTGACTTTGGTGTAGGGGTGTAACAATGCATCGATCCTAAGGGGGAAATTCAACTGCATCGATTTGAAAATGTTAGAATAAATTATCGCAATTTTAATGTGTACACGTTATGTTATTGTCATGTCCGTTACAGCCAACACACCGACATACGCTACTGCATCAACCTTATGATTAACAAAGCAAGGCATTCGTTTTGTTGCATTAACGTTATATTACTATTGCTATCGATAAATCTAGGTGTTCTAAAATCTATTGCTATTGGTAAGAGAGACTATAATAAGTTGGTGTCTCGGAAAACGAGAGCCCTGATCGCGGAGTTTCAGGAAGTAAACAAGATAAATGAGAGCTTCCTATTGGTCATTTGCTTTATTTCCCATGAAACCAGTCACTTCACTCTACTGTGATTGGACCGTTGGCTTGAGTGCAATGTGGGACTTGTAGTTTTTTAACGATCTCGCAGCGGAGGAAAAAAAAGACGAGAGGCTATAATCTGTATTCGCACAGCGTGCGCGTAATTGATTTTTACCGTTCGCATACAAATATCAGGACGGAGCTATCTGAACTATTTAGTTTAATGGGACGTTTCGTTTTGAACAGTAAGCTAACGCAAGCTATCATGCACTACTAGACTTACTGGAGCATTTGTTGATAGCTATCAGTAGCTAGCCGGCTGGCAGGCTCACCGAGGTCCCAGTGTTTACAACAGCCACGGGTGCGAGAGGGCTGGAGGAGGAGCAGACGCCGCAGCTCTCTCCGTGCGTCTGAGTTCAGTTCAGTTCGGCTCACTATAGGAGGTCGAACGCGACGAAAATATGAAGCAATACTAACTTTACTTTTCTTCATAGCTAAATCAGACAGTCAGCCAGTCTATCAGAGTGAGTGCTCAGTCGATTGTTCCCGCTGATCATACCTGCTGAGTGCTCACTGCTCAGCTCGCGTGAGTGACGTCATCGCGTCATCATACGCCTTGGATAATTTAGGAGTGAAATGCGAATCCAAGGCTTGAAAGCACTACTCGCAAGCCCGCCCCCAGATAATATTTACCAATCGCAACGGCCAATTAAAGGGGCAATTCGCGATGATATCATCGCAGTGTACAGCCCTGCACCTTCTCTATATAGAAAGTGGGGGCTCATGTGACAGTGGACCTAGGAGAAGAGGATGGGTACCTTGTCCTCCAGGCTCTTGATCTTGGTCTTCTGGTGGTCCAGCTGGTCGTGTTGTTCTCCGACGGCCCTCAGTAGCTCTGTGATGGTTCTCTCCTGAGCTTCGATTACGTCCTGAATGTCAGAGCGTCAGCGTTATCAGTCTATAGCTTTGAATGCAACAACCGGTTTGTTCTAAAGTGCTTTAGAAGAACAACAAAACACACATACAATCGGAAAGTAAACTAAACAAAAGGTAAACATATCAGACCCACTTAAAGGATAATGAGTATACATTGGTTGTAGGGTACTGTGGGTATCCCACACTGGACCTCTACAGTGAAAGCTTATTAAAGCATGTGTTATGTAATGAAAGTTATTAGCGTATTAAAATAATCAACCTTGTTAAAAAAGTTGTTTAACCTTGTTGCACCTTTGTTTTATACTTCCTGTTGTTAGTTTTGTTTTTAACCTCGACTGTTAACTGCCTTGCTGGGTTTTTTATGATCTGTAAGGTGACCTCGTGAAAGGCGCCTCCAAATAAAATATTATTATTAGGGGTGGAACGGTTCACAAAATCGACGGTTCGGTTCGTATCACAGTTTTAGGTTTACGGTTTTCGGTTCGGTTCGGTATACTTTATTTTTTTTTTAAATGTAACACTCAAAATACATAAGATATATAGCCTAAAAATAATCCAACTTTTCAGTTATTCTCAAGGACGTAGTCACAGGGCTGCGGGAAGTCCGCGGGAAGTGGGGGTGCTGAGATATTGATCGTTTTTGATAAACATTTTATTTTATTTTATATATATATATATTTTTTTATAAAATATATATATTATATAATTATACTTGTAGTTGTATTGTCTGCGAGACATCGCCACCACGCAACAAGTCAAAATGCTCGCTATCTGCAAACAGCTCCACTGTCTATGTGCACGGTGGTGTAGTGGTTAACACTGTCGCCTCACAGCAAGAAGGTCCAGGGTTCGATTCCCACTTGGGGACCAGGTTTCCATGATGCCAGTTACCCAGGTGGGGTATCTCCCAGGCCTTTCTGTGTGGAGTTTGCATGTTCTCCCCGTGCTCGCAAGGGTTTCCCCCCCGATAAGATAAACCCAATGGAAAAACATGCACAACAACAGATCGCTAACGCTGTGGCGTCCTTGACGAAGACGGACAGGAGCACTTGGATTGGTCCCCTCGCGCGGCTCACGTTGACGCCTGTCTGCTCCCGGCTGCCCTTGGGGGGGAAGGACGACGGGATGGGTTAATCGCAGATACGAATCGCATGCATGCATGCCGAATGATGACCTCTGAGCAGGTCCTAAATTATTTTATTATTATTATTATACTCTGCTTTGGTCAAATCACATTTACTGTGGGGCCTGAGAGTGCTGAGGCTGACGTTCTGCAGATGGATACTATTGAGTCAGAGCGTTCAACAGGGTCTGAAACGTGTTATGAGGGGGTGCTGAGATAAGTGATATAATAATAACGTCATAGGTTTACCACTCTGGTAAACCAACACTCTCGTTCACTAGAGACCGCGCTCTCACGCTCAGCTCTGCGGAGCGTGCGAGACAAACATGTAACATCACAGCCCAGCTTACCCCAACTGTTGCGCCCTCCCTCTGCAATTCGTTCCCCGCATACATGATCGCCGACATGCAAAAGGTCTTTGACCACCCTCCCGGGGGCTCGGATAGTTCTGCTGGCTTGTTCACGCCAGGGAAACCGCAGATATATATTCCTTTACTGCGAATTCAGCGTCCCAAAACTATTCCAGGCTGAGTCTATTTTTTTCACCAACGGATTTCCAGTTCCGCGGTGACGCTTCCAGGCCGCGTCTATTCGAATCCCAACCGGTTCATGCGTCGGCTACACGCTGCTTTAATAACATTGCATTATCGAGACAGCGCCCCTATGGGGATCTGGCAATGAATTCCAAGAGTAGGGTAAATCTGCAGTGCCGCTCCGCTCTGTGACATTGAGTAGCCTCGGTTACAATGGAATAAAAGCCAAAACAACCTTGCAGTTGCAGTTACACTCCCCGCCAGCAGGGGGTGCTGCAGCCCCCGCCGCACCCCTAGTTGCCGCGTCCTTGCGTAGTCATGCAAAAACTGAAAGAATGATGCCATTTGACATCAGTCACATTATTTTGACAGTGACAAAAAATATTTTGAGCTAGGAGAGATTTTGGTACAGCAAGAGGGGAGGCATTGCTGATTTAAAAATGTATTTGGTAAAAAAAAAGTTTACCTTTAATAATGTTTGGCACACAAAGACCGAACTGACTGAAAAATATAGGCAACATTTGTCAAAGTATTAACTCGTCAATATACCCCCCTTCCCCACTAATCGAACTGGTGTCGTGGAGTCACTTCTCTGAGCGTTTCCACGGTTAGCTTGCGGCTAACATTAGTTAGCTCGCGGCTAAAGTTAGTTAGCTCGTAGCTAACGTAACGTTATATAACCGAACAATACACACATGCCCCGAATGCGTACCGTTCGGTACGACCTCCACGGTTCGGGGCATGTGTGTATTGTTCGGTACACGGTTCGAATGCGTACCGTTCCACCCCTAATTATTATTATTATTAACTACAGATGTTTTGGGAAAGAATTTCCAAATCTGGCCGACATTCATCTGGTTAAATTTGGACAACAATCAGTCACTGATGACAATGCCAAGACTGATGGTGTTCTATTACAACAAGACCTTCGCCAACGCAACACATGCAAAGTTATGCCAGATTCATCGTTATGATTTTCTTTGAGTAGTGCACGCTCTGAGTGAGACCCACTGATCTACGTGAACACTTTGTATTAATAGATTAAAGATTAAAAAACAATGGTTAGTAGGCAGCTCTCCTTGATTGAAAGAATCCACCATCCATTGTTGTTATACCTCTACACACATTAAAGGGGAACTATCTTATAAATTGCCTTTTTCAGTGTTTAGCATTGTTTCCTAGCTATGTGGACTTATATTAATATGATCTATGTCTCTAATTCTCATATTGGCGCATTCTTCCAATTCTCCTCTCACAATATTCACCCTCACTGAACTGAGTCATCTGAAAATGTGATGATTTGTGATGTCAGAGAGACACCGCTGCATGATAATGTTCAGGCGCCGGCGCCGCGGCGCAGTGGTTTAGGAGCCCAGGCTCAAAACAGCTTGAGATCTTGAGGTAGAAAAATGCTGTTTTGAGGACTTGATTAGAAATACAAACAATGAATCAAAAGAAATATATAATTACAGAGGTGTTCCATAAACTCACAGGAATTGTGTAAAAGTGCCCAAATAGTGAAAGAAATAGTCAATAGTTCCCCTTTAAGTATGATTAATATGAATAGAAAGGTTGTTATGTTTGGGCAGAAAGCATAGACCTTTACTGTAGTTTCTAGAGCAGAGTTATGTCTATGTATTATCAAGGCCATGAGGCGAGGGCAACTTTTCAAATCTTCTTTTGGCGACACACTTTTTCCCCCCTTAACCCTTTCACTGCCGCACTACCAAGCGGTTAACCCTTTCACTGCATCTGGTCCCCTGTGTGTCTCACCTTGAGCGAGGCGATCTCGCTGAGCTGCTCGGCGGGCACCGTGCTCCGGGACAGCCCCTGCAAGCCGCTCCTCCAGCCCGCCACCTGCTCTGCAGCTGGCTGCGCTCCTGCAGGATACCGTTGATCTGGAGTTGATCTCCAGCGACAGGTTGCGGATCTCCTCGTTGTTGGCCTTCAGGAAGCTCGTGGTCCTCTTCAGCTCCTCCTCTTCCTCCTTGATCTCCGAGGTGACCACCGACAGCGGTAGAAGGAGCGGTCGAAGATGTTGAGCTTCTGGAAAGATGTCGTTGATCTGGCCCTTGGTCTTCTGGACAAACTCCCGGAGGCTCTGGCCCAGCTGGAGCAGACCGTTGGCCAGCAGGCGCACGTCGTCCAGCATGGCGAAGCGGCCCTTGGCCTCGGTGGGACCGGGCGACCGGGCGAGGGCGCGGGAGGGCAGGGTGGGGACTTGGTCCACCCCGGAGGCGTCCGGAGGAGGGAGAGACGCCGTGAGACCGGCTAGCAGCAGCAACAGACACAGCGGCTTCATGGCTGCTTCTCCGGCTCCGTCTAGAGGAGAACTAGGAGAGAAGTGACGGGTCAGAACGAGAGAAACAGATGGAGAGGAAGTAGAGACGCTCTGTCCTCTTCTCCTTTCTCTCTGCTCTTACTTTTCTTTCCACTAACTCTCTCTCCCTCTCTCTGTCTCTCTGTCTCCCCTTCCCTCTCCCTGACTATCAGTCTCTTTGTGCTTTCAGCTAGGCAGGCCTTATATACTGCACTCTGGTGAAGGGAGGGGGGGATTAGCTGATCATTAAACCCTGGCATGCTTTAGCTGTGTGTATGTGTGTTTGTACCCCTCCAAATCCCCGGGACCTCCCCCCCCCCCCCATGAACAAACAAATCACAGCAGTGAGCAAATAGTAAATACACTCTCCACCCCTCCCTCCCACCCACCCCCCCCCCCCTGCCCCCATTTTCACTACCCCTTTAAATCCTAACCACCACCCCTCCCCACACACACACGCTCCATAGCATACCCCCACCCTGGTCTCCATCTGCTTGGCTGTGCTGAGAGAGAGAGAGAGAGATGGAGAGAGAGCGAGAGAGAGACTGAGAGAGAGACGGAGAGAGAGATGGAGAGAGAGAGAGAGAGAGACGGAGAGATAGAGAGAGAGACGGAGAGATGGAGAGAGAGGGAGAGAGAGAGGGAGAGAACTTTGGCGGATCAGCACAAACCCCACAATGGCCATCAGAATATTTTGATGGATCGTCAGTCCGATCAATCTGAGACCTCGTACTGAAGCTGTGTGCACACGCACACCTTGCGCTCCTGATTGATAATGCCGCCTGCGATTGATGTTCTCAAGTTTGATTTAGCGCCCTGCTGAATCAGCCCGGCATATATCTCTCTCTCTCTCTCTCTCTCTCTCTCTCTCTCTCTCTCTCTCTCTCTCTCTCTCTCTCTCTCTCTCTCTCTCTCTCTCTCTCTCTCTCTCTCTCTCTCTCTCTCTCTCTCTCTC
>NC_140167.1:84356959-84396075 GCF_963971535.1 Notolepis coatsorum
AGCCACAACCCATGTCTTCACATCTGTCCTGCAATCATTCATAACTCCTGCCCGGATGGATGCAGGATGGGTGGGATATATACTGATTTTCGTGCACCTTTTACAGGGGTCGTCCAGCGTACACAGAGTCCACTCATAAAAGCGTTTTTTTCACTTCTACTAAAAGCACTTTTACTAAAAGCTCTAACCCAGACTACCTGCAGTTGGCCTCTCTACTAAAAGCTCTAACCCAGACTACCTGCAGTTGGCCTCTCTACTAAAAGCTCTCGACGTCGGCTACATTAGTGACGCGTGTCAGCTCAAGAGTCACTTTATTGTCCCATCAGCTGGGGAAATTTGTCTTGGGCTTACACCCACTACAGCCACAGACACATACATACAGCACAACTGACTCCAAACAATACACAATATAAAAGATACAGTAAAGTACCTGCACAGCAGGATGTCTGGCAACACAACATTAGAATAGTATACACAAATTATATAATATTAATATTATAATATTATAGTATACACGATAATATAGCAAACAAATATCCGTTCGATAGTTGCCCTTTATCTGGCACTATTTAAAAGTTTAACTGAGATTGGAATAAAGGAGTTTTTAAACCTGTTTAGTCTAGAGAGCGTGGAACTCTAAACCTCCTCCCAGAGAGCAGTAGCTCATACTCGGCATGTAAGACATGGGAGGGGTCCGAGACTATTCTATTGGCTTGCCTTAGAGTAGCCTGTTCAAAAATAGACTGCAGGGATGGGTGACCTTTCACCCCTATGATCTTCCATGCAGTCTGCATCAGACGGACCAATTTGGACTTTAATTGTACAGACAGGTTACCAAACCAAGCTGTAATACCGTATCTGATGAGACTCTCTAATACAGATTGGTAGAAAAGTAACATACATTTTTGATCTACACCATGCACTCTAAGGCGACGTAGAAAGTGCAGTCGTTGTTGTAGTCTGCAACACAGGCTATCTACATGGGTGTTCCAGGTTAGTGTGTTATCGACACAGCTGTGTAATCTGGTGTTGTTGTGATCAGCGTTTCTCTCCGCGAGGATCCTCTGTTGCTCCTCCAGCTTAGCGAAGTAATTCTCCAAATAATCTGACCACCGTGGAGCATTTGGTGGATTGCACGACAGTAGATTTGAAATAATCTAAAGCCCATAACAGAACATATGTCCCTGCACGTGGGTTGAGAGGTTGTTGCTTCAACTAGTCTGACCCGTTCCCTCACACACCGACGGCGGAGGTGACCGTGCAAGGTGCCGACCTGCTCAACGGGAGTAATTATGGGGTTAAGTGTCTTGCTCAAGGGCACTTCAACATGCTGGAATCGAACCGGGAACCTCCGGATTACCAGACGACAGCTCTACCTCCCCTTGCCACTGTCGCCCATAAACCAATTCATCAGGCCCATACCTGGCATGATGAGATAATTATCATCAGCCGATGACCGTGCCAGGGCTGGGTTATTAATCCAGTTTCAATTTCAATTACCATTCTGTTTCCCCGCGATCACAAAAACGAGATCATCCAGATAAAACAGTTATTGTGCCACACGTCGTGTTGCTCTCATTGTGTCTTGTGTTGTAAATACAGTGCACCCTTCCTTCACTGCACTCCACTCTACAAGCATTATTTTGTGGGCGTGTTTCTAGTGGATACAGTACTAGTATGTTGTAACGAGTGTCCCCTGGGACGATGCCATTCGTCAAGATAGGTTTTAGGCTGAAATATCGCAGACAGTTTATTGTTTATTGTATATGAATACCAGATTTTTTATTCTGTAAAATGTTGCTTTTTTTTATTCCTTTATACTGTGGAGCAAACGGAGAGTAAGAATTCCATTGTACTTGTTGGCAAATAAAACTATGAATCTTGAAAATGTTTAAGAACATTTCGCTTCGTCAACACACTGCAGTGCTAGTTTTGGACAGGCTGTAGTCTGGCCTATACGGCTCAGATCACAATCACTTTTATTCACCAACCTACCAAAGTCGGCCCACGTTACCCCACTTCTTAGGGACCTGCACTGGCTCTGCATCGTCGCACGAATCCGCTTCAAGGTCCTTGACCTGGCATATCGCGCAGTGAAGGTAATGGCTCCTGCCTACCTGCTGTCAATGGTCTCTAACTACACACCCTGAAGACCCCTCCGCTCTGCATCTTCTGGCCACCTCAGACCCACTCCTATCTGAGCTCCAGGGCGGTCATCGAAGAGAAGCCGCCTGTTCTCTGTCCTCGCTCCACAATGGTGGAACAAACCTCCCACCGCAGTCTGTCACTATAAACACAATCAATCAATATCTGAAATGAAAAAGAAAAAGAACACTAACCTTCGTACTGTCTCTTACTATTTTGCACTTTGCCACTAGTTAATCTTCCTTGCCTATATTACTACCTACTACGTTAATTATGTCTTTATGCACTCAACACTGCAGCACCCAAGTTCCAACACTGTTTGACGAACATTGTTACTCAGCTGTAAGAGTTGTACCCTTCCTGCTGATCTGTTGTACAGAACTTGTAAGTCGCTTTGGATAAAAGCGCTCAACTAAATTACTGAATGTAAATCTAAACGTATCATACTGGACACGCGGGAATTTGACTTGACATATCAGCATGACATAAAATACCTCACAACACTACAAAAGACAAAACAAATAAAACACACACACACATACAGGCCAAGTGTTGGATTGTGCAAAATAAAAGCATCCCGTCTGCCGCTAAAAATACATGCCCAAAGTGCACATGCGTTGTCATGTAAAACGGAGTAAAAACACAAACAGCTTGACTTTGATCACGTAACATGCTAAATCCTCAGCATTCTTCCTCCCTGTGGCCTGGATGGTAATCGGCTGCTCCTTGTCATTTGTGGTTTAGAGAAGGTTACTTCAGTTCATAGCAGACATAGCAGGCTGTTTGTTCATGTTTGTGAAAAGAGCAAATAGTGGCACTTTGGTCTGGCCAAGATAAACATCTGTTTGCCAACAAAACACATATTATTATCATGCTCGGCATAAAGTAGGCTACGTGATTCTCTGGCCTCATACAGTGTTGTGTGTGGTGGTTGTGGGGGTTTGAGCATTCATAGTTCCACATGACCGTATTGCTAATCAGGGGTCTCCCGGTGCTGTGTCCTTCTACCTGCAGTTATCTTTTGGCAGTCTGCATACACCTCTGCCAAAATATAACTGCAGGTAGAGGGACTGCAGGACCGTATTCATTTAGCTTTAGCCGCCAGCTGCCAACAGACTATAAAATACTCACAACTCGTAGCTTTGTGAGCCTGGCGGCAAAGCCACACAGGCCATGCAGCTGGACCCTGCAGGTACCCAGGTAGGCTGTGTCTCTTTGACCTCTGACTGACCTCCCAGTGGGCTGTGGTCCCAACGCCAGGCCTTTGTTCCCTGCCCTGACCACCCCACACTGTGAAGCACAACAACATGTCATCATCTGCTGGGCTAGCCCCATTCCCCCCAATTGATTATGATGCAACAGTTTACTTACTAATGGCCCATTTCCACTACCTTACCGTCCGGCGCCAGAATCCCTGCTCCCGCTGTGCTGCTTCTCCCACTGCCAGCTGACCCATGTGTAGCGGCGACTACCCGTGCTCATTCAGGCACTGCTCTGGGGCAGGTAGGTACTATCCACGCTATCCATGCTGCAATACCGCAGACTGTTGATTGGTCGATGGAACTCTTATTAAGAAATGTATCAATCGAGTAATCTATGCACAAAAATGTAACCCCCCCCAGCAAATCAATATTGTGCTGTCAGAACAGTTTCATGTTCGTAGGTTAAGTATCTAAAGTTTTCTATTCGCCATTCTAGCACTAATTCTAGTGAATCTCTTAGTTACAACAAGATCACATGAAGCAGTGTTGTATTTATAGATGAAGTGACGTTATTTAAAATGTCCGCACGCCCACCCGAGCATAACGTGTGGGCAACCAGAGAATCCAATCACATAAACGCTTCACTCAAATTAAAACTGGACTTTGAAGAAGTCTTTATTCATTGCACACATTGCAATGTAGTCATGCAACAACACACATAGGAAACACACACATGCATATATTTTTTGGGGTCGCCGATGAAATTCTTTCTCTGCGCTGGACCCATCCCTAGGGCAGCCGGGAGCAGACATGGGTTTGCGGCATGAGGCTGTGCCCGGGGACCGATCCAAGTGCTCCTGTCCGTCTTCGTCAGGGACACGACAGTGTTGGCGATCTCTTCTGCATGTTTTTCGATTGGGTTGATCTCTTTTTCTGGAGGGGAAACCCTTGCGAGCACGGGGGGACAACATGCAAACTCCACACAGCGAGGCCCGGGAGATACCCCACCCGGGTACCTGGCAACCCGGCAACCTGGTCCCCCAAGCGGGAATCGAACCCAGGGACCTTCTTGCTGTGAGGTGACAGTGTTAACCACTGCACCACCATACCGCCGTTTCTGACAACATTTAAGGCAAGAAACATGCAGCTGCTGGATCTGAATTCATATTTAATCTGCGATTGAGAGTTGATTGAGTTTGCATAGAAAGCTATCCGGCTGCATGCTAGCTTAGCTTAGCACAAATTAATGGAAGTGTATACAAACCGGCTAGCCTTAACTTCTTGGCCAAAAAAAGTTTTAAGCTAGGCTAGTGGTCCGTATCCGCTCCTGTTAATTTGTGCTAAGCTAGGCTACCTTGCAGCCGGATCGTTTTTGTACTGAACGCACAGAGAGGAAACTGGTGTCAATCTTCTCGTCTGACTCTGGAGAAGACGAGGTAATGTTGCTGTGTTTCGTTACACACACGACTGTGTGGCCAAGTTCAGCTCCAACTCCATAGTGAAGTTCGCAGACGACACGGTGGTGGTGGGGCTGATCTCGGACAACGACGAGAAGGCCTACCGGGAGGAGGTTGAGGTACTGGAACGCTGGTGCCAGGACAACAGCCTGCTCCTGAACATTGGTAAAACCAAGGAGCTGATCGTGGATTATAGGAGAGGACAGCAGGAGACACACACACCACTGATGATTAACGGGGCTACCGTGGACAGGGTGAGCAGCTTTAAGTACCTGGGGGTCCACATCTCAGAGGATCTGACATGGTCAACACACATAGACACAGTAGTAAAGAAGGCGAAACAGCGCCTCTACCACCTGAGACAGTTAAGGAAGTTCAGAGTATCGGGGAAGATACTCCAGTCCTTCTACTCAGGAGCTGTAGAGAGCATCTTGACCGGAAACATCACTGCCTGGTATGGAAACAGCACGGCACAAGACAAGAAGGCCCTACAGAGAGTGGTGCGCTCAGCCGAGCGTACCACGGGTATTGCACTACCTCCCCTGCAGGTTCTATACAACAAGAGGTGCAAATCCAGAGCCTGCAGGATAATGAAAGACCCTCACCACCCCAATAACAGCCTGTTCCAGCTGCTGAGGTCAGGCAGACGCCTGCGAACCCCAGCTACTAGGACAGAGCGGCTTAGGCTCAGCTTCTTCCCCCAGGCCATCAGAGTCCTGAACAATGAACATTGAGTACCACTGTAACACTTTAGCATGAGCGGGCACACACTCAGGCCGCACGCACCCTCACTTATTGCCAAAAGGAAAGGCCACTTTAAATTAGTATTAGCAACAGTAACAGTGTATTGCACTACTATTACTACTACTGTTAACTGTCAACTGTTACCCGTCATTGCACAAATTTATTGTTACCTGCTACCTGTTATTGCACAATTTTATTGCAAAATATTTTTTTTATTGGATTCTATTATATGTTATATGTTGTACCAATTGCACATCGTTGCGGGCAAGACCACCCGCATTTCATTGTATATCCGTATGCCGTGACAAATAAAACTCTTGACTTGACTTGACTTAAATCACAGGCCTATTTCCTGCTGTGTTCCTTTAACCTCTTAAACCCTAGCCATATTTTCAGAAAATTCACCTAAAAATACATACCTAAGTAAATGGAAGACTGCTCCACTTCTACACTTCTTGCATGTTCTTGGTATCTAGGGACATCTATGGATCTCAGGGATTGTGTCTGTTACTAGGCTTGAGTAAATTGTAATGAACCAAAGGAGAATATACATTATCTTTTTTCATCTTTGACGGTGAATAACACCAATGCTAAAATTTACCAGACATGAAAAATGTCCACTGAGCTGATTCAGCACCTTCTTGAGATCATGTGTACAAAAGAATCTAAGCAAATGAATAAAGGGCAGATCATTAACTCATTCAGTGCCAGCGTGTATCCCCATCCCTGTGGTCAATGGGCCATGCTTTAAAAGATAGGCATTTTTTTTATTTTAATTTTAAAGGGTACTTTGGTCATCAAGGGGCACATGGGCAAGTGCTTGGGCTCCCAAAGCCACCCCTCCCTCCTCTGCACGTGCCTGATGTCAAATATGAGTGTTGATAAATATACACATGTTATGAGCATGTTCAGAGTGACAGCTCAGTGACCGCGTGGCGAGGACTTGGCCTTAAGCTCAGCCTGTGACACTGTAAACAATGACCTTGTCTCTTTGTTTACACACTTGGGCCCCCATCAAAGGGGGGGTGGTAGTGGTGGTGGGGGAGGAGGGTTAGTAGAGTAGGGGGGTCATGATGGGGTGTCACTAGGCTAGGTGGGGGGGGGGGGTCATGACAGGGGGTGTCACTACGCTAGGTGATGCTGGGGGGGGGGGGGGGGGGGGGTTAATAGAGTGGGGGGGTCATGCCAGGGGGTGTCACTAGGCTAGGTGGTGGGGGGTTAATAGAGTGGGGGGGTCATGACAGGGGGTGTCACTAGGTGGTGGTGGTGGGGGGTAGTAGAGTAGGGGGGTCATGACCGGGGGTGTCACTAGGTGGTGGTGGTGGGGGGTTAGTAGAGTAGGGGGGTCATGACAGGGGGTGTCACTAGGTGGTGGTGGTGGGGGGTTAGTAGAGTAGGGGGGTCATGACAGGGGGTGTCACTAGGTGGTGGTGGTGGGGGGTTAGTAGAGTAGGGGGGTCATGACAGGGGGTGTCACTAGGTGGTGGTGGTGGGGGGTTAGTAGAGTAGGGGGGTCATGACAGGGGGTGTCACTAGGTGGTGGTGGTGGGGGGTTAATAGAGTGGGGGGGGTCATGCCAGGGGGTGTCACTAGGCTAGGTGGTGGGGGGTTAGTAGAGTAGGGGGGTCATGACAGGGGGTGTCACTAGGTGGTGGTGGGGGGGGGTTAGTAGAGTAGGGGGGTCATGACAGGGGGTGTCACTAGGTGGTGGTGGTGGGGGATTAGTAGAGTAGGGGGGGTCGTAGCAGGGGGTCTTTCATGTGTGGTTTGGATGCAACCAGAGGCATTCTGGGTATTGATTAACCTGTGCTGAATCTAGTGAGCCAAACAGACCAACCGGAGACTCAGAGTGATGTTTTTTTTTTGGGGTCTACTTGAGTTCAAGCGGTAGAACTCTCATAAATGCCACAAATAATAATGTTATTAAATAATAATTGTATCAAATAATAATGTTGCAGCACTTTTTACTCAGTATTTTGGAAATCAAGTTGTTCTCATTCTGATATGAAACACAGACTAGGCCGGGGGACTGGTTTCACTGTTGCCTCATAGAAAGAAGGTCCTGGGTTCTAAACCCCAAAAGACATGCATGCCAGGTTTCCTGCCACATCAAAATACATGCATGCCAGGTTTCCTGCCACATCAAAAGACATGCATGCCAGGTTTCCTGCCACATCAAAAGACATGCATACCAGGTTTCCTGCCTTGGAGTTGTATTTGGAGTCTATTTCGTGACTGTTGGGAACTAGGCTACATTGGCACACCTACTTCCAGTGAATGACGCTAAGCTAGGCTAACGGTGCGGCTGTTCCCTAAGCCTAATGCAGAAGAAAAGGGTTTGTAATCCGCTTGTCTAACTCCAGGGTAGATGGCAAATAAGTGTTCCTTTAACAGATAGTAGGGTGTATATAGCTGATGTTAACAGATATTAGGGTGTATATAGCTGATGTAGATAGGGTGTATATAGCTGATGTTAACGGGGTGTAGGGTGTATATAGCTGATGTTAACAGGGTGTAGGGTGTATATAGCTGATGTTAACAGGGTGTAGGGTGTATATAGCTGATGTTAATAGGTAGATAGGGTGTATATAGCTGATGTTAACAGGGTGTAGGGTGTATATAGCTGATGTTAACAGGTAGATAGGGTGTAAATAGCTGATGTTAACAGGGTGTAGGGTGTATATAGCTGATGTTAACAGGTAGATAGGGTGTATATAGCTGATGTTAACAGGGTGTAGGGTGTATATAGCTGATGTTAACAGGGTGTAGGGTGTATATAGCTGATGTTAACAGGTAGATAGGGTGTATATAGCTGATGTTAACAGGGTGTAGGGTGTATATAGCTGATGTTAATAGGTAGATAGGGTGTATATAGCTGATGTTAACAGGGTGTAGGGTGTATATAGCTGATGTTAACAGGTAGATAGGGTGTATATAGCTGATGTTAACAGGGTGTAGGGTGTATATAGCTGATGTTAACAGGGTGTAGGGTGTATATAGCTGATGTTAACAGGGTGTAGGGTGTATATAGCTGATGTTAACAGGTAGATAGGGTGTATATAGCTGATGTTAACAGGTAGATAGGGTGTATATAGCTGATGCTAACAGGGTGTAGGGTGTATATAGCTGATAACATAGCTATAACAGGGTGTAGGCATCTCTCTGAGTGGCCTTCTAGTTAGATTCTGTTGCATCTTGTTTATTTTTTATTTCCGGAAGGGGATGAAGAGGGATGATGAAGAGGGGAGTGGGGGGGGGGGGGCTTCTTCCCACGCTGAAGCTCCCAGTGCATTGTGGTCTCAGCTGTGGTCCTGAGGGAGCCCCCCTGCTGAGTGCACTACGTCACTGTGGTCTGTCATCTGATCTGTGCTTCCTCCTGTCTTTATGTTCACACACACACGCACGCGCACACACACACACACACACACGCACACAGGTTAGGAGCCGAACAACAAGGATGGGTTAGACTGTTAGGAGAACAACAAGGAGGAGTCAGACTATTAGGAGCAGAACAACAAGGAGGAGTCAGACTGTTAGGAGAACAACAAGGAGGAGTCAGACTGTTAGGAGCAGAACAACAAGGAGGAGTCAGACTGTTAGGAGCAGAACAACAAGTAGGAGTCAGACTGTTAGGAGCAGAACAACAAGGAGGAGTCAGACTGTTAGGAGCAGAACAGCAAGGAGGAGTCAGACTGTTAGGAGCAGAACAACAAGGAGGAGTCAGACTGTTAGGAGCAGAACAACAAGGAGGAGTCAGACTGTTAGGAGCAGAACAACAAGGAGGAGTCAGTGTTGTGAAGGATCAGATTAAACCGAATATGTATATTTATTTATATATATGTATTTAATTGTATTTGTATATCGTTTGATATCCCCTGTATATTCCTTGTACAATATGCATTGAATATCCCTGTTTCTACTAAACAGCCCATAATAGTTTCATTCTACCATTGGACGAGAACCTGGCGCCAGGTTGCCATACCCCTAGGTCCAAGTTCAATCGTGCCGCCTAACATGTCGAGGCAACCCCCGGTTCCGCGCAGTAATATGTCGGGCGAAATACGAATGGTACTATTTGTTCATAGCACATATATATATGGCGCCAGTAAAGTAGAACTTTCTTTTAGTCCAGTTCTTTACCCTCCAACAGAGTGACAGACGCAAAAGCCTCCCCACGACGCACGTGCGGTGTAGTAAGGCCTACTTGGCCCAGAATAGGCATTGAGATATCGTGTAGATTAATAGTTGAATGGTCATAGTTTGGCACCATACCGTCGAGTTGGACGTATTCTATTAAGCTAATAATAGTCTATTTATGTATGGTGCATCGTTCGGTTAGAGTTCTACAGTTATCAGTACCCCCATCGCTCCTGACGTTATCTGGACGCTTAACCAGGCTGGTCAGACCCCTAGTGGTGATTGCATCCGAGGAGCTCCGGGCCAAGAGCGACTGGACCTGTATATTGGATTACTCTACCCAGACGACGGCGAGCCTTCCACGGCTTGGATTATGCTTTGTGTGCTTTGATTATTCCATGGATAAAGGCCAACACTGCTGAGTGTTGGAATTACCCCCCGGAGAGGACTCCAGGTGAGACGGCGCTCTACACGTGAGGTCGCCTCACGTCTCTCCGTTGTGGACCGGCAGATACCGTTCCACAGAGGGTCCAGCTGTATTCGTCTGCGGCCCGAGGTTCTGTGGGCACCGTGTCCAAGACTTTGGATTTTCCCAAGACACCGTCGGCCAGATGGGATACCGCCAGCGGCCTCTCTAACCCCCCCCTCCTACTGTCTTACAACCAGCGGGACCCCCCCCCCCCCCTTAGTGTATCCAGCTATAATCATCTAAGTACCATCGCTATCGTTTCCTAAATATTCCAGGTTGTATACTTACTCCCTGCGCAACCAGAGATTGGACATTCAATGTTGATTTACCTACGAATACTCATTTGCCATAAAAGTGCATATTCCATATTTCAAATCATAAATGTAATTAAGTGATCGTTGTATACACCCTTTGCTGTATTAAACCTTCGATTTGGTACATTTGTGTTGGTTCGTTTCATCAGGTGGGAAAGTGTTCATCATACTTATATCTTGTACTGGGTGGCCAGAAGTTAAAGTACATGAGGTAGTGGTATTAAATATCATATCTAACAATACAGTCAGGGAATTGTACCCCTCAGTTACAATTGGTCCTTCGAGCCGGAGGGTAACTAGTGTAATATTAATATAGTGTTATTAATATCGAAATGGCCTATGATGAACACTCCACGAAACGATCCTCCTAACCTAGAACGCCCGCGGCGCAGACGACAGACACCTCAGTACTTAGAGGCTTACACTGTCAGTCAACTACCTAGCCTTCGACAAACGGTAAACGCGGTAAAAGTAGAAAGTAAAATTATGTCTGACCTTAACGACCAGGTTTCCCCGACCACAGAGGCCCTAGTAGGTCCTAATGTAACTGACCAAGCTCACGGTGGGGACCAGGAGGGAATTGACATGCCTTTACCCCCCGCCACTACTCAAGAAGTAGTCCCCGACAAGCCCCGGGAGGAAGACAACCCTACAGAGAGAGAACTCTGCACGGAAGAAGAGGAGGAGAGCGCCGAGGAACTGGAGCTCCAGGACTCCCCGGCGAGTACCCCCAGGAGCGGCTCACGCAGGAGCGGCTCACCTCCACAACCGCCTTCCCCCAACGAAGCGGAGAGGATACTACAACAGGCGTTCCTCGTCAGCCTGACAGCCTCTGCCGAGCGCGATCGTCTCCAAGCACAGATGCTTGGCGAGCGCGAACACCTCCAAGCACAGCAACGGAGCGAAGAACAGCGCACACGTCTGGAGATGAGACGCTTCCAGATGGAAGAGAATATGGCAAGAGACCGGGCCGACGCCCAGCGCGCCGCTGCCGGTGCCCAAAGAGAAGCAGAGCGCGCCGACGCCCAGCGCACCGCTGCCGGTGCCCAAAGAGACGCAGAGCGCGACAGACTACAAGCGCAACTAATAGAGCAGCTGATCAAAAGGACAACTCCCTCTCCCTCCGCCAGGGGCTCGTCGAGACAACAGTCAAGAGCAGCGTCACCACAACGAGCAAGCGACCCTGAACTTGACCAACAGACCGAGTCTAGACCCCCCGCAGACCCCCTTCCCATACCGGTCCAAGCGAGACCCAGCTACAAGGAAGGAGCGGCATACACTGCGGAGAAGCTAAATAAACGATTACAAGATCTGGAAGATCTGATAGAGGAAGAAGAGGGAGAAGAGGAGAACCAAGCCCGACGACAGCACAGTACTCCACCGGACCAGGAGGTCCCATACAGTCCAGGCTATACCCCCGCGGCACTGCGCTACAGACCCCCGACTCTATTCACGGGTGAGCACGACGCACGACCAGCCCCGAGGAACAGTACCTGGACCAGCGGGCCATGGTACCCTGCCAGTACCAGCCCACAGCGAGGCGCAAGAGGGGACTCGCCCAGGAGGTCTCTCCCCCAACGCTCGCCGATGTATCAGCCATCCACGGCGTCATACAACGCCACGCCGTCATTCCCAGACTTCGCATATGAGAGTCGAGCACAGTACACGGAGCTCCGGATGTGCTTAGAGACAATGATGGTGGATGTCGCTGATGAACGCCACAAGTATGCAATATTACTGAAGCACCTGAAAGTACCGCGAGCGCACAATATAGCGCTAGCCTATGCTACCTCCTCGACCCCATACACAGCGGCCCTTGCAGCGCTGGATCAGAGATATGGACGTATATGGGATTACGTAATCCAGGAGATAAGGCATATTGACCGCCTACCCCCAGCCACAGACAATCGCTCACTAGACGACCTGTCAATCAAAGTGCAGTCCCTGGTGGGGATGCTGGGAGCTCAACGGGAGAAGGGCATGCATGAGCTATACGCCAACTCTAACGTTGAGAGGATTTTGGAGAAGCTGCCACCCGCAAGACAGGAGCGCTTTAGGCGGCAGAGGGACTACCGAGATCCCGACGGCCCGAGCCATCCCTCCTTGATCTGGCCGACTTCCTGGCGAGAGAGGTCAGCAGCTTACGACTGGACACCTTCGGGCGGAGCACGCCAAGCTCCAGAGAGGGACCCAGGAGAATAAATGATGGAAGAAGATCGGTGACTGTCATGCACCAATCAGAGTCAGTACCGAGCAGTAGGAGTCACAGCACCCCCTCGAGAAAAGAGAAGTGGAAGATAGCGTGTCCCTACTGTGAGAAAGAACACTGGCTGTCACAATGCGACTCATTCACAAAGATGAATGCAGAAGAAGTGAGTCAATGGATAAAGTCCAACCGGCGCTGTTATCGATGTGCGCGGCCCCACATGGCAGCCGAATGCCGCCTAAAGAAAAGGTGCAGCCGGTGCGATGGAGCCCATCTAGATATACTACACGATAGTAACGGAAGACGGCCTATACCTGCACCACGGAGCGGCACCAAGGCAAGTGTCATGTACATTGACCCCGCCAGCAGCAACGGAGCTCAAGTGCTCTTAAAGGTAGTCCGTGTGACATTGAGCTACCAAGATAAAGTCATGGACACTTACGCCGTCCTTGATGACGGGTCAGAGAAGACCCTTCTGCTCGCCTCCGCTGCGACCCAGCTGGGACTGCGGGGGAGCAAGAACGAAATGACGATTCGGACAATAAGAAGAGATTTAAAGACGATAAAGGGCGAGAATGTCTCCTTCACTATCGCAGCCAACGGGCAGCCAGAGCGACGGTACAAGATCACAAATGCTTTCACCAGCCAAGAAATAGGACTATTGCAGTACACCTACCCTGTCACCAAGTTGATGGATAAATATGTGCACCTGCGCCAATTACCTATCCCGCTCATAGACGGCGCTACCCCGACCCTGTTGATAGGCTCCGACCATGCAGAACTCATAGTCCCGATTGACCGGGTCCATACAGGCCCCCGAGGCTGTCCTGCAGCAGTCGAGACCCGCCTAGGATGGACATTATAAGGCCCCCTCGCTAAATCTCTCAACCGAACAGCAGCCACTAGCTGCTTCCACTCCAGAACGACAGAAGAAGACACCACTCTCCTGCAGCACGTCGAGAGGCTATGGACCCTAGAGACAATGCCCTTTAAGAACGAAAAGAAAGATATTCGCTCAAAGGAAGACATTTACGCCATCAACCTACTCGAGCAGGGGACAAAGAGAGTCACAGTCGGCGGAGTGATGAGATACGCAACTCCACTCCTGAGGCGAGAGGGAATGCCCACCTTTCACGCAAAGAAAGACGCCACGGAGCGCTATCTACTGAACACAGAGCGGCGCCTAGCCAAAGACCCCGCTCAAGAAAGTGTGTACCGAGCTGAGATTGAGAAGCTAATCACAGCGGGACACGTAACAAAGATTGACATTAAAGAGGCCGATCAGACGACCGAATCATGGTACGTGCCGCATCACAAGGTCCATCACAACGGCAAGGATCGCATTGTGTTTAACTGCAGCTACCAGATCGGATCCCAAAATCTGAATAAAGAGCTCTTGCCCGGCCCCACACTCGGCCCCTCCCTACTAGGCGTGCTACTGCGCTTCCGCCAGGACAAGGTGGCTATAAGCGGGGATATCAAAGGGATGTTCTTGCAGGTGAGACTAGTAGAGGAGGACAAGCCTCTGCTACGGTTCCTATGGAGAGAGAAGATCGGAGATGAGAACCCATCCATCTACCAGTGGGAAGTACTCCCCTTCGGAACCACATGCAGCCCGTGCTGTGCTACATTTGCACTACAGAAACACGTCACAGAGGACCCAGCAGCAGATGAAGAGGTCCAACACAGTGTGAAGAACAGTTTCTACGTGGACAACTGTTTACAAAGCGTCTCGACTCAAGAAGAAGCCGAGGCTCTCCTGATCAAGTTACGCGCCTCCCTAATCAAAGGCGGCTTTGATCTCAGGCAGTGGGCCAGCAGCGACCCGCACGTATTGCGCAGCCTCTCCTCCGCGGACAAGGCTGCCAGCAGCGAGACCTGGATGGCGACAATCCCAGGAGAAGCCCAAGAAATGACACTAGGATTAGTCTGGCGCTTCAAAACAGACTCGCTCCACTATAGACACAAACCCTTGGCTCCAGAGCAAGGAAGGTCGGCGGCGATACCGACCACCAGACGGAGTGTGTACAGAACACTCGCCAGACAATATGACCCGTTGGGATGTATTCTACCTTACACCACAAGTCAAGTCAAGTCAAGAGTTTTAATTGTCACGGCATACAGGTATACAATGAAATGCGGGTGGTCTTGCCCGCAACGATGTTGTGGGATGTATTCTACCTTACACCACCAGGGCAAAGATGATTGTACGAGCACTATGGGACAAGGACCAGGGCTGGGACGACCCAATACCTGCACACCTTGCCTCAACATGGAGAGAGTGGGAGACGGAACTCCGCTCACTCCCAGGTGTCAATATACGCCGCAGCTACTTCCCATCCACAGTGAGGCCAGAGACATGCGAGATTGAGCTACACGTCTTCAGCGACGCCTCCGAAGTAGCCTACGGATCGGTTGCCTATTTGCGTGCCCAAGAGATGGGAGGAAAGATACACACTGCTTTCATCCTGGCCCGCTCAAGGATAGCCCCACGTAAGCAACAATCTATCCCACGTCTAGAGCTCTGCGCAGCCCTCGCAGGAGCGCATCTAGCCACGTTAATCCAACGTGAACTCACCATTCCGGTGCATAGAACAATCTTGTGGTCAGATTCCACGACAGTACTCACATGGATTAAGTCTGATTCATGCAGATACAAAGTCTTCGTGGGAGTCAGAGTCACCGAGATTCAAGAATTAACAGAAGAAGCAAGCTGGAGGTATGTGGACACCAAACACAACCCAGCTGACGTCATCACCCGGGGAATGTCTCTGGATGACCTAACCCGTCGCAACATCTACAGTGACGGACCAGCATTCCTCAAGCTCCCGGAAGGAGATTGGCCTACGCCCACCCCGAGGGAAGCAAGTAACGAGGAGGCTGAGAACAAGAAGCCTATGTTCTGTGGACTGAGCACTGTCGCCTCCACAGACCCCAACATAGATGACTGCATTACCCTAGAGAGTGCGCAGCAAAGAACATTCCTGCGGCACCACCCAGAGATTCAGTCCACCACTGACATGTCAGCAGCTGACTACGAAGAAGCAGAACTTCTTCTACTGCAGCGAGCCCAGAGAGACTCGTTCCCCGATGAGCTAGACTGTCTACAGGGAGGAAACCCCGTCCCATCAGACAGCAGACTGATTCACCTGGCACCAGAGAGTGACGCACATAATCTCATCAGAGTGGGTGGTCGCCTGCGGAGAGCCCCCGATCTACCAGATGACATTAAGCACCCGATCGTCTTGAACAGCCGACACAAGGTCACAGAGCTGATCATAAAGAAATACGACGAGGATGTACACCACGCAGGAGCAATGACAGTCCTCACGGAGATCGAGGGAGTATTGAACTCAAAGCCCCTCGGTTACGTCTCCAGTGATGTAGCAGATGTCGACCCAGTCACCCCCAACACACTCCTGATGGGGCGGCTGGACCCCGCGCTACCCCAGACAATGTACAGGCCCGAAGAAGCGAACGGCCGAAGAATGTGGAGGTACAGCCAAGTACTAGCTGACAAGTTTTGGAGCAGCTTCCTACTTCACTACCTACCGTCTCTACAGACCCGCCAGAAGTGGGTAAAAGAGAGAGACAATTTGACAGAAGGAACAGTCGTCATGATTATTGACCAGTCGCTACCCAGAGCTATGTGGCCGGCTGGCCGCGTAAGCAAAGTGATCACCGGTGCCGATGGCAAGGTCCGAGCAGCTGAAGTACTCGTCCAAGGGCGCACTTACACACGTCCCGTGGCGAGGCTCATAGAACTGCCCCGACTCCCAGATACTATCGATGATGACCATGACCCTATGACTTTGTGAGTTGACTGACCCTTACAGCGGACCTTGAGTGGAAGACAGTGCGGTTAATCTGTCTCTGCTTAGCTAATTAGGTGGGACTAATTAGGGGGCGGCTGTTGTGAAGGATCAGATTAAACCGAATATGTATATTTATTTATATATATATATTTAATTGTATTTGTATATCGTTTGATATCCCCTGTATATTCCTTGTACAATATGCATTGAATATCCCCGTTTCTACTAAACAGCCCATAATAGTTTCATTCTACCATTGGACGAGAACCTGGCGCCAGGTTGCCATACCCCTAGGTCCAAGTTCAATCGTGCCGCCTAACATGTCGAGGCAACCCCCGGTTCCGCGCAGTAATATGTCGGGCGAAATACGAATGGTACTATTTGTTCATAGCGCATATATATATGGCGCCAGTAAAGTAGAACTTTCTTTTAGTCCAGTTCTTTACCCTCCAACAGAGTGACAGACGCAAAAGCCTCCCCACGACGCACGTGCGGTGTAGTAAGGCCTACTTGGCCCAGAATAGGCATTGAGATATCGTGTAGATTAATAGTTGAATGGTCATAGTTTGGCACCATACCGTCGAGTTGGACGTATTCTATTAAGCTAATAATAGTCTATTTATGTATGGTGCATCGTTCGGTTAGAGTTCTACAGTTATCAGTACCCCCATCGCTCCTGACGTTATCTGGACGCTTAACCAGGCTGGTCAGACCCCTAGTGGTGATTGCATCCGAGGAGCTCCGGGCCAAGAGCGACTGGACCTGTATATTGGATTACTCTACCCAGACGACGGCGAGCCTTCCACGGCTTGGATTATGCTTTGTGTGCTTTGATTATTCCATGGATAAAGGCCAACACTGCTGAGTGTTGGAATTACCCCCCGGAGAGGACTCCAGGTGAGACGGCGCTCTACACGTGAGGTCGCCTCACGTCTCTCCGTTGTGGACCGGCAGATACCGTTCCACAGAGGGTCCAGCTGTATTCGTCTGCGGCCCGAGGTTCTGTGGGCACCGTGTCCAAGACTTTGGATTCTCCCAAGACACCGTCGGCCAGATGGGATACCGCCAGCGGCCTCTCTAACCCCCCCCTCCTACTGTCTTACAACCAGCGGGACCCCCCCCCCCCCCTTAGTGTATCCAGCTATAATCATCTAAGTACCATCGCTATCGTTTCCTAAATATTCCAGGTTGTATACTTACTCCCTGCGCAACCAGAGATTGGACATTCAATGTTGATTTACCTACGAATACTCATTTGCCATAAAAGTGCATATTCCATATTTCAAATCATAAATGTAATTAAGTGATCGTTGTATACACCCTTTGCTGTATTAAACCTTCGATTTGGTACATTTGTGTTGGTTCGTTTCATCAGGTGGGAAAGTGTTCATCATACTTATATCTTGTACTGGGTGGCCAGAAGTTAAAGTACATGAGGTAGTGGTATTAAATATCATATCTAATAATACAGTCAGGGAATTGTACCCCTCAGTTACAGTCAGACTGTTAGGAGCAGAACAACAAGGAGGAGTCAGACTGTTAGGAGCCGAGAACAACAAGGAGACAGGTTGGTTGTGTGTGTTGACAGGTTGGTTGTGTGTGTTGACAGGTTGGTTGTGTGAGTTGACAGGTTGACTCTGTGTGTTGATAGGTTGGTTGTGTGAGTTGACAGGTTGACTCTGTGTGTTGACAGGTTGGTTGTGTGAGTTGACAGGTTGACTCTGTGTGTTGACAGGTTGATTGTGTGAGTTGACAGGTTGGTTGTGTGAGTTGACAGGTTGACTGCATGTGTTGACAGGTTGGTTGTGTGAGTTGACAGGTTCACTGTGAGTTGACAGGTTCACTGTGTGTTAAGTGCCACACTGGGAACGGGATATGACTATGTGCTGCCACGCATTAAACCAATGGAGTCGCTCACCTTGTTTGCAGGGCTATAACTATATATATATATATATATTAGTGCTGTCAGGCGATTAAAAAGATGTATCTAATTAATTACAGGATTTGTAATTAATTAATCTAATTAATCGCATTTTAATCGCATAACCATTTTATGCCTGATATTCTATATTCTATAATCATATTTCAAATTGCATGTGTCCGGATGGCAGAATTCAGTACTGTATCTACAAAACCTTCTGTTTAATCATCTTCCATCTATTAATTTGCTTAGATTTTTCAGGTCTGGTCAATTTGAGCATGGTGTTATTCACAGTCAAAGATAAAAAAAAATGTATTGATATTCTCATTTGGTTCATTACAATTTACTCAAAATATAATTTTCATTCAATCAATCACCGCGCAGATTGATTGATTGAATGAAAATGTTATTAACATATTGCAGAATGGGTACAATACAGTACGGCTCAATACACACAATTGTTAAGGGGATGCAGACCAGAGAAATACTTTCGTCTTGTTTACATCAGGGTCCCCCATTTTCAATTCATAATTAATTGTAAGTAAGGGTGCAACTTGCACCGTGCAATCCATTCTTTGTGGATCTAGCCCACAGTATTTCTGACACTGGGAATACATTCCCTGAGATTCATAGATGTCCCTAGAATCAGATACCAAGAACATGCAAAAAAAGTCTGTAAATGTGTATTCTACATTCTTATGGAATGACTGAGATACAAAAATAATATTAT
This sequence comes from Notolepis coatsorum, assembly GCF_963971535.1. Classification (NCBI taxonomy): domain Eukaryota; kingdom Metazoa; phylum Chordata; class Actinopteri; order Aulopiformes; family Paralepididae; genus Notolepis; species Notolepis coatsorum. Next base: position 84,376,100 of record NC_140167.1, read on the forward strand.
TAAAAAAAAAAAAAAACGTTTTTTTTGTAATTAATTTTGAGTTAATTTTCATAACGCGATAATTTGCTGTGTAATTAATTAATCTAATTAATGCGATAAACTGACAGCCCTAATATATATATATATATTATAGCTATGGATGCAATACTATGGCCCACTTGACATCGAGTATCTATCGTTCAAAATGTGAAAAAGGAATAATTTTTCCATCCAAGAAAAAAGAAATTCCATTCATTACACATACATCTGAATAAAGCAAGGAAAGTGCTTGGAATTTTTTTTTATCTTCCAAGTTTAATTTCAACAAGTTCAAGTGCAACTACATATGAACCATAATAATAAGAATTATGATGATAATCATACAAATCAAATCAAATCAAATGTATTTGTAAGGCCCGACAACACACGTTAATGTCCCCATGGGCCGTACACGTCTTCTTTAAACAAGTCAAGAAGAAACATAACAATAAGTCAAGAACAGAACAAGAACACCATAAGGTCCAACAAATTTAAAATAGATGCAAATAAATGAAAGAATGCAAGCACTCCCACGCGAAGGTAAGGAAAAACTCACTAAAACCTAACAATAGGGAAAAATGCTCCACAGGCAGTGTGGAGGAGAGAAACCTTAGAAGGGCCATTCAAGGGGGGATCTCCCTTCTTAGATGTCGGTAGTGTTGCAGACTAACGGTTGGTAAGCATGCACTCAAGTGTGTAGTGAAACACAGATGAGTGCATGCAATAGCAACTGAACATTTTGAAAGATTAAAGATAGAGCTGATAGCGATAGCAACTGAACATTTTGAAAGATTAAAGATAGAGCTGATAGCGAATCTATTTGAGGCACAGGGGCGGCGCAAAGAGTGTCGCGTCCTCCCCGTCTTAATCACGGGACATTCAACACTCCGGTCATTGCTCCGAGACAGCCGGAGACAGGGAGATAGGGGGCGGTGCAGAGAGGGTCGCAACCTCCCCGACATCATCGCGGGACGTCCAGCACTCCGGTCACCACTACGAGACCGCCGGAGACAGGGAGACAGGAGGGCACGCAGAGAGGGTTGCATCCTCACGGCCTTCATCACGGGACGTCCGACACTCCGGTCAGCACTCCAGGACAGCAACTCACAGGGAGACAGGGAGACGGGACAGGCGTTAGACAGCTCGTGTGAATGTAGTGGGCGTACATAGCAATAGATACAAGTGGTAAGCATATATGTGAATAGAGTAGATATATGAAGTAAGCATATTATGTGAATAGAATAGAAGTACTTAACCCAGCAATAGATTGACTCTTTTTACTTCTAATTTACATGCTATACTATTTTATTTCATACTTATCTTGTCTAGCACAGTCTCTGGAGCGTAACAGTAAGAAGCATTTTGTATAAAAGTATTCTGTACTTCTGTATGACAACTATTAAAGAAACTTGAAACTTGAACTTGAAACAATGAAACCGCGTCGACGGACCAGTTGACAAGACCACGGACAGACGACGGTAAGTAGCTGATCCATGGCCTCGGTGGTGCATGTAGAGCAGTCACTGCAATCTTGGCCAAGACCCCGAGGCATCCATTACCTTAGTCAGCACTAGGAGACAGGCACTCAGAGAGATGGGGGAGGGGGGGGGGGGGGGGGGGGGGGAAGGGAGGAGTTAGAGAGTTCCCATGTTTGTGGTGCTGCAAAAAAGCAGACATGGGGGAAAATAGACATCCTAACTAAACTAGACAGATTAATCTAAAGGTCAGTCCCCGACCAGGTGAGATCAGGGTAGGTTGAAGGAGAGAGAGAAAAGATGGGTCTTAAGCAGGGATTTAAAAGCTTCGACAGAGCAGGCGCCCCTGATGACGGCAGGTAATTTGTTCCACAGGTAGGGAGCGCGGTAGACAAAGGCTCTGTGGCCTTATTTTATATCATTGAAAAGCCCTAGTTGTTAGCTTCAGAATGGTACCAAATATGAGGTACTTTGAAATACCCAGTAACTAATAATCTATCACAAACCAATGCGAGTTCATGTTCAGAGATTTCCTAAATGGACCAGAGGATCCCAAAGAGTTACATTAAATTTTTTTCATAAAAATTATTAATAATTTCGATTTATTTTTCTCGATTTCTCTCATAGCTACGAGTAATCGATGCCCATCCCTACTACATAAGACTTCAGACTATGGAACCAGTGTGTTTTCCAGCTCCTACCTCTCAGCTGGAACTTAAAAACAGGCATCTGGCAACCAGTAAAAATAAATGTGAATACACAAAAACCTTTACTTCAGTGTGTTCAAACCTCCGTTACTCTATTTCATTAGCACTCAAAGTGGTTTTTCTTTATTGTGTAAGAAACGCCAGAAGGTTACCTTTCAAAAGAGACCACACTCGTGCATGTGCTATAATACATTGCAAATTACTTTGGGTATGCAATCGCCAAAAAAAGAAAGAAATCTAGCCCATTTCTCTTTTTGATCTACTTTTTCTCCCCATTTTTCAATTTTTCTCCCATCCCAATTTTCGTATTATCCAATTCTACCCTCCCCTGTCTCGAACGTTGTTAGACCATGCCTCCCACTGGTCGGCTGCAATGTGGACCAAGCCTTGCATCACGTGTCCCCTCCGCATGTAGCCTTTTTACAACGCATACGCGTTTCCGGCGCTCTGATTGGCCAGGTCATGTGACATGTGCGCCCAATAGCGTGTTTGCCCATTTCCGCGTCGAACAGCCTGCAAACTACCTGGCGTTCTATCGCCATGCTCTAAGACAAACTCTAACCTTAACCAACTTCGAAAGAGTGCCTACGCTTAACCGGCGAAAGAACTTGCCGTCACGCTCTAAGACAAACTCTAACCTTAACCAACTTTGAAGAGTGCCTAAGCTTAACCAGTGTAGAAACTTGCCGTCCCACGATTGGCGCTCATGTCACATGACCTGGCCAATCAGAGCGCAAAACGGGAACCCGGAAACGCGGATGCGTTGTAAAAAGGCTACAAGCGTCCCCTCCGGTACACGAGGAGGCGGCTGTCGCATCTTTTCACCTGTACAGCGCGATCTCTCAGTGGCGAGGAGTAAAGCGTGGGAGGCTCACGCTGCCCCCGTTGCTTCCTGATTCTGCTGTACAGGCGCACCAACCGACCTGTAGGAGTCGCTGTCCACAACGTCCGATCCCCACCCACCGGCTTTCCCACCCCCTAATACTGCCAATTGTATTAGTATGAACGACCAGTCAAGCCGGAAGCAACGCCGAGAGCTGGGCTCGAACCCAGCATATCCTGCGTTAGTGGCGAGCGCATTGCCCACTGCGCCACTTAGCCGCCCAAATCTAGCCCATTTTTGACTGATGCTTAAGTGGTTAAATGGTAGATGGTAAATGGTGCATTTATATAACAGCTTTTATCCAAAGCACTTTACAATTTGTTCCTCACATTTTACCCATTCACTCACACATTCACACACCGATAGCGGAGGCAAGTCAAGTCAAGAGTTTTATTTGTCACGGCATACAAGGCATACAGTGAAATGCGGGTGGTCATGCCCGCAGCGATTGTGCAATAATACAAGTAATAAGAATAAGACATAACCGGTATAATGTACATAAAGTTTAAAAAATGCATGGTAAAAGACATGCTGAGCGATAGTGCAATACAGTTTTAAGCTACGGATGAGGCACTGGGTCTTATGTACAATACTATAATACAATATAGTATATTGAATATACAGTTATACTATATATCCTCATGCTATTTTGCTATATCCATCTATTACTATACAAGAACCACTCCTGTTCTTTTTCCCCCTTAAAGTGACCTTTTCCATTGTGTAAAGTGACCGTTGAGTGTGAGCGTGTGCACTGTGCAGCATGTGTGTGTGTGCAGCATGTGTGTGTGTGTAGCATGTGTGTGTGTGTGCGTGCGCTAAAGTGACTGTTAGTGTGAGCGTGTGTGTGTGTGTGTGTGTGCGCGCTAAAGTGACTGTTAGTGTGTGAGCCACCGTGCAAGGTGCCCACCTGCTCATCGGGTTAAGTGTCTTGCTCAAGGACACTTCGACATGCTGCCCGGGATTAGCAGGAATCGAACCAGGAACCTCCGGATTACCAGACGACTGCTCTACCTCCCGAGCCACTGTCGCCCCATGTTAGTTAGCTAACGGTAACTTCTCTATCAAAACAGTCCATTTGTGTTTCTACATACAGTGGGAACCGGATTGTATGTATGATGACAGATTTACGTTATCATTTTGAAATGCAAATATGGACTTTACATATTAGTTTATCACATCAGTAGGATAGGAAGTAGGGTAGTATGGTAGGAAGTAGGGTAAGAGACGGACTTCAACAGGAACGAGACTCACAGCAGTCTGGTAATAACCAGCATTGGGTTTGCTCATTTCATTTCTCACTAGCCCCCTGTAACCTATGCTGTGTATAATCCAGGTCAGCGCCTTTACATTGTGTTCTGCACAGTGATCGACAGGCCAAGCCCCCCTCTCTCCACCAATCACAGGGCAGTATGTCTCAGCACTATGGCCTTGCTCCCTCCATAGAGCCAAATTAGAATTGACCTATTGACAGTAAAGGCTAACTTAGACATTGATCTTTTTTACTTGGTCAGCACCAGCCTTGGGGGAACCATGCTACTGTATCTACAGTATACTGTATGCTATATCATATTACGTTAAAGGTGCTATAGATAACATTTGTATGTATATATATATCTTCTTTTTTAACAATACATCCACAGAGCTTTTTAGAAAGGTGCGGAATAAAAGTATTGCTTTCCCCCCAAAAAAAGGTATTGATTAATGAATTTATTATTTAAGAAATGTTGATGGGTCCAAAAATAATGTTGCATGCATGTATCCCCTCCCTACTTCCAATTTCCCCATGTGGAATGCACCTGATTGGATACATAAAATGCCAGTGCTCTAGTGTGACATCTAGTGGCTGAATGTTATCTATAGCAATGTTATCTATAATGTAATGCATTATATTACGTTTTTACATTCATCTTAAAGGTGCACTATGCAGTTGCTGAGGGGGGGGGGGGGGGTTGTTTGTAGACCCTGCAAAATACATGTACTGTTGCTTATGTCATGCTGGTGACGTAAGTATCTATAGACCTATTATTAGTCTTCCAGTAATGTCCAAAGTTCTGGAGAAGATTGTCACTGAACAATTATTAGATCACCTGGAAGCAAACCATTATTTGCACCCCCTACAGTTTGGTTTTAGACATAACCATTCCACAGAGTCAGCCACCTGTTTATTATTAGAAAACATCAAACAATCTCTCGATAAAGGAAACATAATAGGTGCAGTGTTCCTGGATTTGAAAAAGGCATTTGATCAGTGTTTTAATGTCAAAACTTTTAAGATACAACTTTTCACAATGGTCACTATCATGGTTTGAATGTGATCAATAATATAAAATCTGATGTAAGTAATGTTGAAACAGGAATTACACATGGAACAGTCCTGGGCCCAATTCTCTTTTGTCTGTACATCATTGACCTACCGGAGATATGCCTGGACATAATGTATCCAAATGTATGCCGATGATACGGTCATCTACGCATCTGGCAAGACATCAAGAAAACTAAGTATCTGCTTTTCCATTCAAAAACAACCTGCAACAGAAACATTGTATGTCAGAATCTGTGATGACCTCATCTAACAAGTATCTGAGATGAAGTACTTAGGGATGATTTTGGACTTGCAATACAATTTTAAAAGGCACTCAAAAAAAATCTGTAAAACGATTAAGGCCAACCTTTGCTGTTTTAAAATGATAAGAAAATGTCTGACATTTGATTGTGCCCAACTGTTCTTTAACTCCATGATTCTCTCTCACATGTTCTACCACCTACTAGGCTTGGGCGGTATTACGGTATACCAGGGTATTTCGAGATCCCGCCGGTATGATTCTCAATACCGTGACGTCACAGACTGCTATTACACTGAGTTGATTGTAGTGCACAGCATGCACCAGCAGATGGTTACGTGGCTATCGTTCTGGGATTGGGAGCTAACGTTATAGTAGTACCTGGATGGTGCGGGGTAACTGGCTACCGTTCTGGGAGCTCACGTTGATACCTGGATGGTGCGGGGTAACTGGCTACCGTCCCGAGAGCTCACGTTGATACCTGGATGGTGCTAACTAACTAGCTACCGTCCCGGGAGCTCACGTTGATACCTGGATGGTGCTAACTAACTAGCTACCGTCCCGGGAGCTCACGTTGATACCTACTAACTGGCTACCGTTCTGTGATTTGTTTACTTCGAGGTTGAAGAAAGTGCACTTTCAGGTTGAAAGAACGGCCCTAATCTCAACGTGTTTCAATATAAGCGTTATGTATGGTGATAATAACGAGTATATTGTTAGCTCCGCTCCACCCCGCTGATGAAAATGAAAGTCATACCGTCATATAACGTATACCGGGGTATTATGTCAGCCAGGTATGACGGTATGAAAAAAATTATACCGCCCAAGCCTACCACCTACCATGTTGACCACCTGGGCTCAGGTCAATCAGTCATTTGTTAAATTCATCAAGTGCCTCTACAATCGGGCCTTAAACATCTTGGATCAAAAACAGAACAGGTACCATCACTGCCTCTTGTAAACACAAGATTTTAAGCTTTGTCAATTTAGTTGATCTCCATTATGTAAAACTTGTGTTTAAATGCTTAAATGGACTTGCATCTCTATTTTTATGAAAGTGTGTTAAAAAACGTACAAAACACCAGAACTAGAGCAGCCGCCAGAGGTAATTGTAAAGTTGCTCTTTGTAAAACATCTTTTGCTCAATCAGCTTTCTCTGTCAAAGGTGTGAAACTCTGGAACTCTCTACCTGATCACCTGACATCTGCTACAAATTTCCATTTTCAAGAAGCTTACTAAATCTTTGCTAATTCAGCAGCAAGCCTGCACCCACTGATTGTATGTGTTAACAGAGTGGGGAAATGAGTTTGTGTGTGGGTGTAGAGGGGGGGGGGGTTGTGGGAGGGTGGTTCTGGGTAGGTGGGTAGGTGAAGAGGATCGATGGCACGGGGTGAGAATGTGAGTGTCTGTGGGTGTCGAGGGGGCGAGGGGATGTTGTGGGTGGGTGGTTTTTTGAGCGGGTGAATGTCTGGGTCTGAGTAGGGCGGTGGGTATGTTGATATATTGGGTCCATAGATGGTATTCCTGTGTTGATCCTGTGTGCCTTAATACTGGGATTGCACTCGGGTGTACACGGGTATCTCTATACAGAGGTGTTGGTGCACACCCTAGTGTCATCCCAGGTGTATGTAATGGTGTATTTGTGTATCTAATGTTAGTAAGGGCATGTCTACTTTGTACACTAACTGCTTTTATTACCTTTTTATTTACCTACTGTATGTCCTATTTTATAATGTTTTATGTCAGCCTTTTAAGGGACGGGTGTTGCAAATTAGCTTTGGCTACAAACACTATGATACAGGCATTATCTATGTATTTGTATCTGTCCCTTTCAAATAAATCAAATCAATGTAAAAAAAAAAAAAAAACATAGAATAATTATTCTATCTTATGTCATTATAAATTAAAACAAAATAACTTAGGCACCATGATCCAAACGTAAGCCTGGAATATGCTTGTTAACTAAATAACTTTTAGACACCATGAACCAAACGTAAGCCTGGAATATACTTGTTAACTAAATAACTTTTAGACACCATGAACCAAACGTAAGCCTGGAATATGCTTGTTAACTAAATTGCTGGGCCCTGCCTTTATACACAAAATTGTAACTTTTCAGGTAGCTTTCTAGCTTCAAACAGTGCTCCAGGGATGCAGTTATTCAGTTTATTCAGTTATGAAAATGGTGCGTTTGTCTATGTCTGGGTCTTTTAATATGTCATGATGTGCTTTGTCCTTGTGTCCATGACTGTATTGTGACCTGTATCCCTATCGTATGTCTATGTGCTCTTGTTGTGTTTTTATTCTAATGTTATTTATCTTGATTTTATTCTGTTTTTATTGCTAACCCTTTTTCACACAGGATTTTTGCCTGTACCTTCTGGCAGGGGGACTGCCAATGGAAATTAGCCTTTTGGCTAAAATTGGGTGCATTTACATTTGTAAAATGTTTTATTAATGTACGCCAGTGGTTCCCAAACTGTGGTGCGCGCACCCCTTGTGGTGCGCGAGCACCCTCTAGGTGGTACGTGACATGAAAGGGCTAATGGTGGTAAAAAAAAAAATATAATATTTACAATAAAATGTCATACAAATCTTAGTCAAACCTTTAGTATTATGGATATTAAACATGCTGGCAGAGTACATGCATCCATGTTGTCGTGAACATTTTAATTAATTAAGGAAATTCCCTATCCATAGTCGCCGTGGGAAGAGATAAAATAAAAAATGTAATCTGTGCACGGAGACCAGCAACAATTTTTTCTAACAGAAACCCATTGGGGGTGCGGTGCGTCAGCTAGGTCGGGAGGTGACAGGGGGTGCACGGCCAAAAAAGTTTGGGAACCGCTGATGTACGCTGTCCCCCTTGATCAAATAAAGTAAACCTAAACCTAAAATATGCTTTAGAAATTATGCACTTCTCTGACTCTCACAAAACGACATAGTGCACCTTTAAGCAAATATATAATATATAGAAAATATATATATATTAAAACATATAATAATGATAATGATAATAAGGACCTGATAATAAGGGATATATGACCTGATAATAAGGGATATATGACCTGCTAATAAGGGATATATGACCTGCTAATAGGGGATATATGACCTGCTAATGAGGGATATAATATGACCTGCTAATAAGGGATATATGACCTGCTAATAGGGGATATATGACCTGCTAATACGGGATATATGACCTGATAATAAGGGATATAAGATAAGATAAGATAAGATATTCCTTTATTGATCCCCTTGGGGAAATTCAGGCATCATAGCAGCATGGGGGGGAGGGGGGGAGGGGTACAGGTAATAATGTGACAGGTGATAATAAGGAGTAGGGCCTGATAATAAGGAGTAGGGCCTGATAATAAGGAGTAGGGCCTAATAATGAGTGGGGCCTGACAATAAGGAGTAGGGCCTGATAATAATAATAACTTTATTTGTATAGCACTTTTCATACAGAGGTTGCAGTTCAAAGTGCTTCACAACAGTAAAAATACAGGCATGGGTGAGCATAGCAGGGTATGGTAAATCAGTGTTTCACATTAGGATCTAGCATCCTAATAGGCTCTCTATTCAGTAATACAAATAATAAAGTAGTTTAAAATGATTAAGTTTAAAAATTGTCAAAAAATTATAAAATAGAATGGACATACAACAACAGTAAAAAATGTAAATAACAAGGTTACAGTCAAAAGTGTGAAAAATTGTTTAAAATGATTCAGTTTAAAAATAGTCATATAACCGACACATGAATTTGATAGGCAGTGTAAAATAAGATAAAATTAGCATAGAAAAGTAGGCAGGGTAAGAATAGTGCAGGTAAGTCATTGAAATGCCTGAGCAAAGAGATAGGTTTTAAGCTGTCTTTTGAAAATGTCTAGCGAGTTGGCTTCCCTGATGTTTTGGGGTAGTTTGTTCCACAGTTTTGGGGCATAGTTGATAAAGGCTGCATTACCGATCCTCTTTTGACTGTTTCTGGGAGCCTCTAGTAGTCCAGCAGCTGATGATCGCAGTGTTCTTGCTGGCGTGTAATTTATTAGAGTGTTGGTGATGTAGCTAGGTCCCTGTTCATTTAGAGCTTTGTATGTAGGAGAAGGACCTTAAAGTAAATTCTAAATGTTACAGGAAGCCAGTGTAAAGCAGCTAAGACTGGACTAATGTGCTCTCTCCTTTTGGTTCTAGTTAGCAGTCGGGCTGCGGAGTTTTGGATTAGCTGAAGCCTCTCTGTGGTTTTCTTAGGGAGACCTGTGAAAAGTGCATTACAGTAGTCTAACCGGCTAGATATGAATGCATGAATTAGCTTCTCAGCATCGTTCTGATTAATAAATGGTCGTACTTTTGCTATATTTCTGAGATGGAAGAACGATGTTTTCGTTATTTTGCTAATATGAGAATTGAAGTTCAGTTCTGAATCTATGATAACCCCGAGACTAGTGACCTCAGATTTGATCCAAGGGGTTAGTCCTCCTAGATTCTTTATTAACGTTTCTTTTTTAGTTTTGGGGCCGATAATTAGAATTTCAGTTTTGTTCTCATTTAGTTTCAGGAAGTTCTTACTCATCCATTTATTTATTGCCAGTAAGCAGTATAGTAAACATAATAAGGAGTAGGGCCTGATAATAAGGAGTAGGGCCTGATAATAAGGAGTAGGGCCTGATAATAAGGAGTAGGGCCTGATGATAAGGAGTAGGGCCTGATAATAAGGAGTAGGGCCTGATAATAAGGAGTAGGGCCTGATAATAAGGAGTAGGGCCTGATAATAAGGAGTGGGGCCTGATAATAAGGAGTAGGGCCTGATAATAAGGAGTAGGGCCTGATGATAAGGAGTAGGGCCTGATAATAAGGTTTAGATCCTGATAGGCATAATGGCTTCTTCCTATTCCTTTTCAGACAACAGACTGTTTTGTTTATAATCTTTCTATTTCTGTTCATTGGTATTTCTTGATTATTTTATATTGTTGGAAATAGACTATTGCTTCATTGATTCATGCTGTATTGTATCTATCCATTTACTTTGATTCAGAGTCCAATCCCGCCTCAGCCTCTTCTCTCCATCCATCCTGTGTGTTTGTGTTTCGCTCCTCTGTTGTTTGTCTCACCGCCTCCACCCTAGTGAATGAGATCTAGAAAAGTGCTGCATAAATCTTAGTTATTACTATTATTATTCGGGATCAACAGAGATCTCGTGGTTGTATTTCAGCTCTTGAGGGTCACGCGTGGGAGAGGTTTTATCACACGTCTTGTTGTTTTTATAGACTGCAGTTCTTTTTCCTCTTGTTCCTCTACTCCAGGGGTGGGCAACTTTGTATATGGTGAGAGCCACTAAATTTCCACACTCAATCTGGGGGGCCTCATTGTTTATCGGCAGTCCTGCCAGTAGTACCCCACTCAAATAGCCCATAATAGTCACAGATGTGATAAATAAGGCATATAAACTATTATAATTTGTTGTAACTTTGTTTTTATTCCATTTCAAACATTTAGTAATGCTTAATTTCAGCTTTATGAATTTATAAATACAGCTGAATTTGAAAGTATTGCTGTGTAACCCAAATATATACAAAAATAACAAATTATAATTAAGGCTTCTATTAAAATAAATGTATGAACTTAAAGCCCACTGCTCAACAAACACAAAGCAGCATTCCTGCTGCATTTCACTACAGTAAATCAAAAGTGCAATAGTAAATTATTTTGTTAAATGTATAAACTTTTATCCTACTACTAAACAAAACATTCCTGAGTGCCTCCCATTGACCCTTTATCAAACTGGCATGACATTCACCCTCCCCCACAGTGGGTCAATAATGGTTCTGTCTTTAATGAGACACTTGTGGTCTCTCCTGTTGGCGCACAATAGAAGGAATGTCAACTTCAATGTTTGTGCATGCGATCTGCATCAGATGAAATAACGTTTCGCGTACTTCTGCTCAGAAAAGTGCTGGGACGGCGTGGTAGCGCGTGGCATGACCACTGCACACCTGATTATTAGTGACCCACAATAGATGGAAATTATGTTAGCGAACTTACCTGATGTATAATGCAGTGCAGCATTGGACACTCAACGCCACTCTGCCTTAGAAGCCCGGCGAATCCTGTGTGTTTTGCTTTCATTGCGGGTGCTCCATCGGTAACAACAGCGGACAGTTTATCAAACCCCCCATATTGCTGCACGGCACTTTCAACAGTGTTGAATATGTCCACACTTGACCCCTATTAGTCGAATAGTCGACTAATCTATCGAAAGGAGCCATAGTCGACTACCAACCTCTTGAATGCAAAAAAAACAAAAAAGATTATAATTATAATTTTTTTTTATATTGGCCTGGGGCCGCATGGAGCGTCGGTGAGGGCCGCATGCGGTCCACGGGCCGCCAGTTGCCCCTCCCTGCTCTACTCCTAGATAGTAACCTGCGGCAGCGTATCTGAGCGGTGACTTTCCTAGAGGTCACCTAGAGGTCGCTGGCTGCCTGCTGTGATGGCTGTGTTGTTTTGTATTGTTGAATTTAGTGTTTTTAATCACAAAGTGAAATCACAAAGTGACACATCTAGTGGCTGTATCTGTAGCACCTTTAAGAACTTAAGGTTTTACATTTTGATGGAAACAAGTCACAGCTGGTAAAGTGACACTTGGTGTTTGTATTAATGATGGTGTGTTATATGGATCTGATAGTTCTGAGCTGTGGACGGAGCTGCCCGACCCAGAGCTCTGTGTACGAGGCACCTCTATGAAACTGTGTGTCCTTGTGCTGTATTCTGAGGGAGTGTGTGTTTGTGTCCTTGTGCTGTATTCTGAGGGAGTGTGTGTTTGTGTTCTATGTGCTGTATTCTGAGGGAGTGTGTGTTTGTGTTCTATGTGCTGTATTCTGAGGGAGTGTGTGTTTGTGTTCTATGTGCTGTATTCTGAGGGAGTGTGTGTTTGTGTTCTATGTGCTGTATTCTGAGGGAGTGTGTGTTTGTGTTCTATGTGCTGTATTCTGAGGGAGTGTGTGTTTGTGTTCTATGTGCTGTATTCTGAGGGAGTGTGTGTTTGTGTTCTATGTGCTGTATTCTGAGGGAGTGTGTGTTTGTGTTCTATGTGCTGTATTCTGAGGGAGTGTGTGTTTGTGTTCTATGTGCTGTATTCTGAGGGAGTGTGTGTTTGTGTTCTATGTGCTGTATTCTGAGGGAGTGTGTGTTTGTGTTCTATGTGCTGTATTCTGAGGGAGTGTGTGTTTGTGTTCTATGTGCTGTATTCTGAGGGAGTGTGTGTTTGTGTTCTATGTGCTGTATTCTGAGGGAGTGTGTGTTTGTGTTCCCCAGGAACCTGTTGTACGTGAATCCTCAGAGTCTGAACTTCGCCAACCGCCAGGGCTCAGCCAGGAACATCACCGTGAAGGTCCAGTTCATGAACGGGGAGGATCCCAACAACGCCATGCCGGTAGGTCACATGACCCCATGCCGGTAGGTCACATGACCCCATGCCGGTAGGTCACATGACCCCATGCCGGTAGGTCACATGACCCCATGCCGGTAGGTCACATGACACCATGCCGGTAGGTCACATGACCCCATGCCGGTAGGTCATATGACACCATGCAGGTAGGTCACATGACACTGTAACACCATGCCGGTAGGTCACATGACACCATGCCGGTAGGTCACATGACACCATGCCGGTAGGTCACATGACCCCATGCCGGTAGGTCACATGACACCATGCCGGTAGGTCACATGACACCATGCCAGTAAGTCACATGACACCATGCCGGTAGGTCACATGACACTGTGACACCATGCCAGTATGTCACATGACACCATGCCGGTAGGTTACATGACACCATGCCGGTAGGTCACATGACACTGTGACACCATGCCAGTATGTCACATGACACCATGCCGGTAGGTCACATGACACTGTAACACCATGCCAGTATGGCACATGACACCATGCCGGTAGGTCACATGACACCATGCCGGTAGGTCACATGACACCATGCCGGTAGTTCACATGACACCATGCCGGTAGGTCACATGACACCATGCCGGTAGGTCACATGACACCATGCCGGTAGTTCACATGACACCATGCCGGTAGGTCACATGACACCATGCCGGTAGGTCACATGACACTGTAACACCATGCCAGTATGGCACATGACACCATGCCGGTAGGTCACATGCCACCATGCCGGTAGTTCACATGACACCATGCCGGTAGTTCACATGGCACTGTGATACCATGCCGGTAGGTCACATGACACCATGCCGGTAGGTCACATGTAAACGTATACTTCATGTCTCTTAAAGTAGCTTCCGGTCTGACTGTGGACGTTCTTATCTCCATTCCTCTAGGTGATCTTTGGCAAGTCAAGCTGTGCAGACTTCTACAAGGAGGCTTACACTGCTGTGGTCTACCATAACAGGTAAACACCCTGCTCTATATTATAATTATGTTTATAAACACCCTGCTCTATATTCAAACTAGGTTAGAAATCGGTCATTTTAGCCTTTCGTTGATTGGTATCAGCCTCCATCTGGTCTTCCATGATGTATCTGTGTTGTGTTTATTTAGTATTGTTGAGGCACTCGTTCAGTGGGATTCTGTCCTCCCACGCACTAAAACACTGTCTCTATTCCCCATATGCATCCAAAAAGGACGTATGTTGAAAGTCCAGGTTGTATCAGAAAAGGATGGTTTATTTACATAAACAAAGGTTCTCGTACAGAATGAACAAATTGAAAGTCTTTAACCTCTTTAAGTTGTCCAAGTTGGACAACTACCCTATTCCAAAAACAGAGGACTTGCTGGTGGTATTAGGGGGGGACCGAAATTTACAACGGCTCCCACTGAAATTCACAACAATAAACACCCACCGGGGTCTGTATCAGTACACCAGGCTACCCTATGGGGTGTCATCAGCACCAGGCATATTCCAGCGCACCATGGATAACCTACTACAAGGCCTTCCCCAGGTGGTGGTGAGAATAGATGATATTCTGGTGACCGGTGACGACGATGCCAGCCATCTACACAACTTAAAGGTAATGCTGAAGAGACTCTCAGCTGCAGGACTGCGTCTGAGGAGAGACAAATGTGTGTTCATGGTACCAGAGGTGGTTTACCTGGGTTACCGAATTAACCACAAAGGGATTCAACCAGTGGCTGACAAGGTACAGGCCATTGTAAATGCCCCACAGCCGACTGACCAGACACAGTTAAAGTCTTTCCTGGGCATGCTAAACTATTATCACAGGTTCCTGCCAAATGTGTCGACCATATTGGCGCCACTACACAAGCATTTGAGAAAAGAGACCCCATGGAGATGGGAAAAATGTCAGACCCAGGCATTTGAGGATGCAAAAAAGTACCTCCAGTCTGAAAAATTATTAGTGCACTTTGATCTGACAAAGCCGCTCTATTTGTCTTGTGATGCATCACCTTATGGCGTTGGAGCAGTTTTATCACACTGGTTTCCAGACGGCTCTGACAAGCCAATCGGATACATGTCACGATCACTGTCATCAGCAGAACGGGGATATTCACAGCTAGAGAAATAGCGCTGTCTATCATTTTTGGTCTTAAAAAATTCCACCAGTATCTGTTTGAAAAGCACTGCACTATTGTGACAGATCAGATCACAAACCACTACTAGGCCTTTTGGGAGAGAGTAAGGGCATCCCACAACTCGCGGCAGCCAGAATGCAAAGATGGGCATTCATTTTAGCCACTTATGAGTACACCTTGCTTGGAGTATAAGGAGGGCTCAAAAAACAGGAATGCAGACGCACTGAGCAGACTCCCACTGCCCATAAAGCCCAGAAATATACCACAGGAGGAAGAGGTGGTGCTGCTTATGGAGCATATGAATGGTACACTACTGCAGGTAAAACGCATCCGGGACTGGACTCATCTGGACCCTATCCTGTCCAGAGTCCACCAGTGGCTGTTGCAGGGCTCCTGGCCCTCACAGAGCACCGACCCAGAAATACAGCCTTACACGAGACGACAACATGAACTGTGCGTGGAGGACGGGTGCATCCTGTGGGGAAGTAGAGTGATAATATAGAGTGATCATCCGCCGCCATGGCCTCAGCTTCCACTCCTATGCCGACGACACTCACTCTACCTCTCCACCAAACCATCCACCCATCTCCCCCCACACTCCCTTATCAACTGCCTTCACGAAATAAAAACCTGGATGTCATCTAATCTCCTCAAACTCAACAACAATAAAACTGAGCTCATGGTTGTGGCACCCAAGGCCCTGCTCCGGAAGGTTGGGGATCTCACCCTCAACATTGACGGCTGCTCCATCTGCCCATCCCCCAAGGTCCGCAACCTGGGCGTTATCCTGGACTCCACCCTTTCCTATAAATCCCATGTCAGTTCCCTCACCAAATCCGCCTTCCACCTCAGAAACATCTCCAGACTCCGACCATCACTTTCCGACTCCACAGCTGAGACCCTCATCCACGCCTTCGTCACCTCCCGCCTGGACTACTGCAACGGAGTCCTGTCCGGGGTCCCAAGCAAAACCCTGGACAGGCTCCAGTATGTTCAAAATTCAGCTGCCAGGGTTCTAACTAGGCTTGGGGCGGTATGACGGTATTACGGTATACCGGGGTATTTAGAAATACCGACGGTATTTATACAGGGACGGCATTGGGTTTCGGTTTCCATTAGTGAAACGGAGTTAACTTTCGAGTTGGTTGAAGTGCGTGCACACACACAGCACGGCCAGCAGAGGGCAGGGGCTCACAAGCGACAAATTCTGTTTCCTAATGATTGATTGGCTATTGTGAGTCACGTGAGGAGAACACAGAGGTGCGTCACACTAACCTGTATGCATTTCCTCTATCTCTGAGCAGCTGCTAAAGCTTAAGCAATAATAATAATATGTTACCATTGAACGATGAAGCGTCGAAGTTAACCACCGTCACTCCAGCCCACGATGAGCTCCCTGACCACAGATGGCTAACGTTTTGTCAAACAAGAGCTAAACTTGCACACACTGCCGCATTTGGACAATTAAAGGACTGGAGTCTGTTCGGATTTAAGCAAAACCCTCGCGCCACGAGTCGACTCGCCAGTGACTTCATCCAGCACAACGAGACTACGAGAGACGGAGGCACTTCTTTGGGAATGTAATATAAAACGGGGTGAGTGAGTGTTGACATTTTTTAATCCTAATGCAACTGGCTCACGTTGATACGATGGTGCCGGGCTGCCGGCCTGGCTAACTAGCTACCGTTAGCTCACGTCGATACCTGGATGGTGCCGGCAGGCGGCAGTGGCTACCTTCTGTGATTTGTTTACCTCGAGTTCAAGTTTCAAGTTTCTTTAATAGTTCTCATACAGAAGTACAGAATACTTTCATACAAATGCTTCTTACTGTTACGCTCCAGAGACTGTGCTAGACAAGATAGTATCAAATAACATAGTATAGCATGTAAATTAGAAGTAGAAAATGAGGTCACAGTGTTCAGTATAGACATATGTACAATGTTCGATGCAGAATAGACGTAACTGAGTTACCATATAATAAGGCTGTCGAGGTTGAAGAAAGTGCACTTTCAGGTTGAAAGAACGGCCCTAATCTCAACGTGTTTCAATATAAGCAAGCGTTATGTATGGTGATAATAACGAGTATATTGTTAGCTGCGCCGCCCCCCCCCCCCCCCCCCCCCGCTGATGAAAATTAAAGTCATACGTATACCGGGGTATTAGGTCATCAGGGTATGACGGTGTGAAAAAAATTATACCGCCCAGGCCTAGTTCTAACCCGCACCAAACCCTGGCAGCACATCACCCTCACCCTCATCCACCTCCACTGGCTCCCCATCAAATCCCGCATCACCTACAAAACCCTCCTGCTCACCTACAAATCCCTTCACGCTCTGGCACCTCAGTACCTCACTGACCTCCTCCACCCCTACACTCAGTCACGGTCCCTGCGATCCACGGACACTGGTCAGCTCTCCATCCCCCGAACCAGACTGCGGACGTTCGGGGAAAGAGCTTTCAGTGTGGCAGCTCCCACCCTCTGGAACTCCCTCCCCGCAGAACTCCGCACCGCCCCAACTCTGGACTCATTTAAAAAACTGCTCAAAACCCACCTCTTCAACCTGGCCTTTAACCTCTAATTTCTCACCTTATATGTATATGTTGTGTCTGTCCACTATGTTTGTTAATCTGTCGTTCCCCCCCCCCCCCCCATGTAAAGCAACCTTGGGTCTTATGAAAGGCGCTATATAAAACGAAGTTATTATTATTATTATTATTATTATACCACCGCAAGGAAGACAGACTATGATCAAGGGGCTTCATGAGGCTCACCAGGGGTCTCAAGAATGAAAACATTGGCCCGCAGTTATGTGTGGTGGCCAAACATGGATGCAGATTTAGAGTCAGCAGTGCGCAGATGTCATGCATGTCAGTTGAACCAAGCCGTCCCAGCAGCAGCACCTTTACACCAGTGGTAGTGGCCAGACCAACCTTGGATGAGGCTGCATGTGGATTTTTTTGGGCCAGTATATGGAAAGATGTTTTTAATAGTCATTGGGTCTCATTCGCGAACGGATTTACGACAAGAAATTTGCTCTCTGCAGATTGAATTTCTGCAGATTTAAGACATATTAGGGCTGGTAGCGAGATTCCCCAAATTTCCCTGAGATCGGTTTCGGTCGTGGCTGAGAGTAGAATTTAACAGTGCTGAGGAGCAGCACGGGTGGTTTCAAAATAAAAGAGCGACGTCTAAAGCACCGGAAATACGTTTATTTTGTACATTATCTAAAACGAACCTAAACTAACGTTAACACGAACCTAAACTAACTAAACTATTTTGAAACCCCCCGACCGGAAGTAAAAATGATGCGTCGTATTCTGCTTGTTATCAATGGGTTGGTTGAGAAGGGAAGTTTCATCTATTTAGCCCCACCGTTTACTGTGTTGTTGTAGCTATGTTAATAAATTCTGAATAGCATCAACGCTAGCTGGATTTGAAGGCGTATGCTATGGAAGTCCCCTGCGGCTCCACTTTGTTGAAATGTACATATAACTAGGGCTATAGGATAACCACCGGTTAATTCGCGATTTTATATTGGTTTGTCATGACAAACCAATTACATAATCCAACATATGTGTAAGAAACTAACATATTCCAGTTAACGGTATATTTTTTTAATGATTCGTTACGGCGAAATCAATACTTCCATTTGTATAAATTACGTTAACTGAGGATAGTAGAGCAGAACTAGGCCTAACGCGATTGGCGCAGAGAGAAATGTCAGTGGCCAATCAGATCGCAGAACCCGAACGCGGAACTGCAAGTGTGTTGGTAAAAGACTACACGCATCCGGGAGGCGTCTATATTAAAGGCAGCCCAAGAGTCCTTCCGCATTGGCATTTTGCGCTCTGATTGGCCGAGCGCGCGCATGCGCATGAGCCGCGACGCGCAACTCTAGGCAGGAATCGAAACTCCGTTTAAGCTCCAGAGAGCCAGGCTGAAAATCCACAGTTATTGCCCCACTGATGGAGCCGAATCGCGGATCCGAGTTTTCTGATGAATACCCCCAAAATATGGAGGTCCCGAACGCAATTAAGTATTGATTACGCCGCAAAGAAACATTAAAAAAATATACCGTTAACTGGAGTATGTTGTTTCTTTACATATATGTGGATTAGAGAATTGGTTTGTCATGACAATCTAATAAAAAATCGCACACAGTAACTAGTAACTACATGCATCATTGTTTACAGCGAATGGTGGGGCTGGGCTGGGGCGCGCGGTTGACCGATGGCGATGCCGAGGACGAGCGCGTGTCCGTGGGTAGACGGCCGGTGAGAGAGCGCGCTCGTCCTCGGCATCGCCATCGGTCAACTGCCGCCGCCGCCAGACTATACAGTACTGCGAGCGTGTGTGTGTGTGTGTGGGGGGGGTGCGCGTGCTGCGGCAGGTGGTCACGAGTAGTAGCCTGTATTCTGTATGATGATGACAATACATTAATCTAATCTCATTTTGATCGGTCGCAAAGCGCTTCCGCCACCATTTTCACACGGCTGCATCATTAGTTGCATTTAATGAGCTGCACAGGTGTGTCTTAACCCTCGACTTTTCTGGATTTTCATTTGCACACGGCAGCTGTTGATAGTTGAGCCACTTAAAGGGGACATGCATTGCTATTCCTAGCACTATTTGGGCAACTTTACACAGATTCCTGTGAGTCTATGGAAGACATCTGTAAGGGTTTATTTAAAAAAGAAAAAAAATCATTGTTTTATATTTCTAATGGAGTACTCAAAAGCATCATTTTCCAGCCTCAAGATTTCAGCCTGTTA
>NC_140167.1:84396275-84470482 GCF_963971535.1 Notolepis coatsorum
TTACCATAGGGAATGAGTCTGAGGTCGCCAAAGTGCAATACCGGCCGCATCCAGCTAGACGGTGGTATCGAGCACCCTTTGTAACCTTGTATCTTGGCCTGTGTAATGGCCAAATGTCTCCGGTTTCACTTTTCCTTGTCGGGCGAGGGGAGCGATTTTCCAGGTTCCATTGAAGCGCGTCAAATATTCCCGATCCATATGTTGTGGTGGGTTATGCTGTGGATCAAATGGACATTGGATGTACCAGATGGCGATCAAACAATTGGAATATTATTTTTGGAATACTCCCGTCCCGATCACAGGTAAGGACGATCTGACGTAAATGTTTGCTTGATCCTGCAATGCTTTTATACCGATCGGGCTGATAAGCGTTTTTAGTGTTCAATACGAATGCCGTTACTGACAATCAAATAATCAGAAACGACCCCCCCCCCCCCCCCCCCCCCTTTCATGCATTCATGATGGAACATAATACCTATGATATAGATTTGATTTCGGAATAATAGCGTGTATAGGCAAGAAACGGCAACGTCTATAGTGGAATTGACGTATAAGGCTATAACTCAGCATTTCGGGAATTACCCTAGACCGCTCTAAAACCATACTTATATTACATATTGAGTCTGGCTATAATACGGGAAACAATAGGTTTCAGGCGAGCAGATCTCCGACAGATGGCTGTGTGCGCTGCTCACTTTGAGGGGGAAGGGATTCCTGCAGCCGGCGGTACCTCAGTACTGAAAGACACCTTAGAGACCCAGTTCAAAAGGTAGGCGATACTGCCACATGTCGGGATTCGATCGTCGTTGCAATTATAACGTAGGCAGCGGTGCCAGGGAGACACAGGCAGGTCCGCGCGAGTGTTTAGAATGGGAAAATCGAAAAAAAGAGAAAAGGATCAAAACCCTCTGGTTTTGGCTCTCAACGGTTGGATTCGAAACCCGAGAAATATGGGGCAGGTATGGCGCAGACAGAGTTAATGTCTATTTATCAATGTATTTATTTTACATTGCAGAATTTTTATAAATTCTGTCTGTTTGTGTGTTGGGGAGACTTGACCCATAGTTTAGGATATTGTCCACTGGTGTCCTTGGCTTAGCCCCCAGGTCCTCCTCCCTCTCCACATTAGAGCTTAGGCCTCCCTTCTATAGCCCCCATGTCCTCCTCCTCTCTCTATAGCCCCCATATCCTCCTCCTCCTCTCTCTCTCTCCTATTTTATCACCGCTCTTAGGAGTCTTTTACGACACACAGCGGTTTGTCACTTGTCACCGGGTGGGGTGGGGTGTGGGGGGGGTCATGCCTTCAAGGTTAAAGTTAATCAACCTGTGACCGACAACTACAGCGACCAGGACAGCCCTCCATCATCAGCGTAGAGTGAAGCGTAAGTGGTCAATTACAGTCCGCATGGCACTCAGAGATGGCACAATATTTCTGTTGTCAACATTCCTTCAAAGACGTATCGGAGGAGGAGGGAGGGGGGGGTATGTGACCTTTGTTGAATAAAGTTTTGCAAAGTTTCTTTTTGCCAAGTTTAAAGATAATGTGAAATGTGTGAAGACTCTCCTGCAGCATGGTCTGATATATTTTACTTTATTTCTACAGTATAATTACCTGAAACTTCTGGGTTGTCCACTCTCTCTTTCAAACCTCCTAAATTCAAAGAACCAGTCCAATGGTGTTAATCCAGTCAGAGTATTATTTTCAGATGTATTATTTATTTTCAGATGTATTATTACTTCAGCTTCAGGTGTATAATTTGATTTGTTGTCACCACCAGGCTTCTACGCTATTTTATTTTATTTTATTATCTATTCTATTTTATTATTTGTATTTTTGCACAATCAAGGTGGGCATGGCCACCTTCATTTCACTACATGTCTCGTGTATGTATGTGACAAATAAATCTCTTGAATCTTGAAAATGTGTTTGGATGTCTGTCTGTCTGTCTGTCTGTCTGTCTGTCTGTCTGTCTGTCTGTCTGTCTGTGTGTGTGTCTGTCTGTGTGTGTGTCTGTAACTACAGGACCGATGTGGATGAAACGTTGCACAGCAGGCCAAGGTCCTGAATCCTCAAATATCTTTCAAATCGGACAATGACAAGTATTTTATTTTAATCAAAGTTCAAATAGCATCATGATATGTTTCAAATGTGAACACATGCATTGGACCAGTGTCCAGTGGTGCAGTGGTCATGGGACGGGGTTGCACGCCGTGCCATCTGCTTTTTGAGCAGGAGCACGCACATGCACGGATGTGCACGAGCGTGCACACACAAGAATGTCCACTCGACTCTGTGCCAAGTACCCACCTGGCTACTCAGCATAACAATAGCTCAGGTCGTCAGGTGTGTTCAAATACTACAGTTGGACCATTCACACAAATCCTGTGAATGAAATGTGTTACATTCCATTCCTAGAGGCTATTCGGCATCATCTTTATTCGCGAGGGCACATTTATGCGCATGCAAGGGAGCACTTGACGTCATTAAAACACAGTGCAACCCCTTATGAAATCACCACTGCCAGTGTGATAGGTTGCTATGGGAGATTAACATTGGCTAACACTAGAATTAACTGAATTGTAGCAAACTAGTTTCATTACTTGTTTGTCAACAAGCTAGCTGTTATCCTTTACAACTACTGACAACTGACGGACTGGCCGATGAGCCAATCAGGTAACTTTTTCCACAATGCACTGTATGGAAGCAGATTGGCTGAAATCTGAAATGATTTGATTATGTTCTCAACATTGGAGGATAGTTTCTCATGGATCCATGTAGGACCGGTAGGTCTACTGAATATGAAGGTATACTGTCATGGATCCATGTAGGACTGGTAGCTCTACTGAATATGAAGGTATACTGTCATGGATCCATATAGGACTGGTAGGTGTACTGAATATGAAGGTATACTGTCATGGATCCATGTAGGACTGGTAGCTCTACTGAATATGAAGGTATACCGTCATGGATCCATGTAGGACTGGTAGCTCTACTGAATATGAAGGTATACTGTCATGGATCCATGTAGGACTGGTAGCTCTACTGAATATGAAGCTATACTGTCATGGATCCATGTAGGACTTGTAGCTCTACTGAATATGAAGGTATACTGTCATGGATCCATGTAGGACCGGTAGCTCTACTGAATATGAAGGTATACTGTCATGGATCCATGTAGGACTGGTAGCTCTACTGAATATGAAGGTATACTGTCATGGATCCATGTAGGACTGGTAGCTCTACTGAATATGAAGGTATACCGTCATGGATCCATGTAGGACTGGTAGCTCTACTGAATATGAAGGTATACTGTCATGGATCCATGTAGGACTGGTAGCTCTACTGAATATGAAGGTATACCGTCATGGATCCATGTAGGACTGGTAGCTCTACTGAATATGAAAGTATACTTATATATATATAAGTAAAAAAAAAAAAAAAAAAAATCTAACCCTGACTAACCTTACTGTCATGCACTTGTCCTAATAAACTAACCTACACTGTAACACGCAACACTTGATGAACATTGTTACTCAGCTGATAGAGTTGTACCCTTCTTGCTGTCTTGTCGTACAGAACTTGTAAGTCGCTTTGGATAAAAGCGTCAGCTAAATGACTAAATGTAAATGTAAATGTATACTGTCATGGATCCATGTAGGACTGGTAGCTCTACTGAATATGAAGGTATACGTCATGGATCCATGTAGGACTGGTAGGTACTGAATATGAAAGTATGAAGGTATGCAGGTATCCAGTCCTCGGACAGTAGAGTGCGGGGTCCCTCAAGGGAGTGTATTGGGTCCATTTCTATTTCTCCTGTATATTAATGACCTGAAAGCTGCTTGCTCATGTGACCTTTTTTTATATGCGGATGACTCCGCCTTACTAGTGTCTCATAAAGACAAACAAGTGGTCGAGCAGATATTGAGTGCAGATTAGAGAAGGTTAGTGACTGGCTAGAGTACAACAAGCAGTCCCTCCATGTGGGGAAGACTGAGTCCATACTATTCGGGTCAAAGGTCAGGCTCAGAAAATCGCCAGGTTTTAACATTAGAATAGGAGATACTGTTCTCACCGACAAAACATCTGTGAAATATCTTGGTTCCGTCCTGGAAAACAGCTTATCAGAGGAAAGCATGGCTCAACACAAGTACTTACAAAGATCAATAACAGGACTAGATACCTTGCCAGAATCTCCCATTTTTTAGATCAGTCAGCGATGAAGATTCTTGCTGGAGCTCTCATACAGTGTCACTATGACTATGCATGTGGCTCCTGGTACAACACGCCCCCAAAAGTCCGAAAATAAAACTACAGACATCACAAAACAAGCTAGTCAGGGTAATACTAAGGCTACCCGCCTGAACCCACCTTGACCCATCACACTTTGAGAACATGAGATGGCTAAAGGTGGAAGACAGAGTCAACCAAATAGGGATGTGCCTAGTTCACAGAATCGTGCACAGGGTAGTGCCAGTGTACTTCAACAACTACTTCAACCATATCAGGGACACCCATGCATATCCAACTAGGCGTAGCTCAACTGACTTTGTGCCAGTCAGATTCAGGAGTTGTATGGGGAAGGAGTCATTTTTATATTTTGCACCTGTCTTTTGGAACAGTCTGCCCAGTGAAAATTGTAATCAGTGCTGTTAGATTCAAGTCCAGCCTAAAGACATGGCTCAAAAGGGACTATAATTAACCCAGCTAAAAGGCACCCTTACATGTTTTTATGCGTCTGTTATGTATATGTGATGTCATGTCTGTATGATGCATGTCTAAGCATCTCACCCCCCCCCCCCCTACAAGGACCACAATGGAAATAAGCTCTGAGCTTTCTTGTGTCCATCCTTGGCAGTATCTCCTGACTGTGCTTCTGTCACATGTTCTTTTATATTGTCAAATAAAGTCATTAATTCATTCATTCATTATGCAAAAGTATGTATTTTTACTATACCGTCGTCCACAGTATATATACAGATAGACCAAAATAGACCATTTTGAATGAAATGGTAACATGACAATTGTAATTACAAGATAATTGTATTTGTATTAAAGAAAAAATTTATATTATGATGTAATTTGCACTTGAAAACTATACCACCACATACCATTATACCATCAAAACTATCCTGATATGATATTTTGGTCATATCGCCCCCAGCCCTACATGCCATCTGTTGCAACAGGATTTGGAAAAACAGGATTTGCATTGTACTGGTTCTTTTAAAAATAGCACCATGTAGAAAACACGATTAAGTACACAAGAAACCCAGACGTGGAAATAGTCCGACCTCTTTCCATTGTAACGTTTGTTTTTGCTTGTGTAGCTTTGCTTTAACACCGTCGGGGGGGTGATTAGAACCGAAGCGTAGCTGTTAAAGCTTTGATGCTCCATGCTGCTCCGCCAACCTCCACGGCCCCGTCTGCTGCGAGCCGCTTCCTCCTCTGCTCTGTTCCCATGAGAACGCTTCCTCTCAACCCTCCAACCGGTGCTCTGGCTTTGTCACTAAGTATTTTTACTCAAGCACCGCGCTTAAGTATATTTTCAAGCTACTTGTCCTTTACGCGAGTAGTTTCATTTTTGGGAACCTTTTACTTTTTACTCTGATTGCTTTGATGAAAAATGTATACATGGCAAATTATATGAAGATTATATACTTTCACATTTGAAGCCTGTCAACTTCAAGAGGACGTAATCAGAGCAGCATAACTGGACCACACACCACTTTAACATGCCATTTAATCAGAGCAGCATAACTGGACCACACACCACTTTAACATGCCCTTTAATCAGAGTAGCATAACTGGACCACACACCACTTTAACATGCCCTTTAATCAGAGCAGCATAACTGGACCACACACCACTTTAACATGCCCTTTAATCAGAGCAGCATAACTGGACCACACACCACTTTAACATGCCCTTTAATCAGAGCAGCATAACTGGACCACACACCACTTTAACATGCCCTTTAATCAGAGCAGCATAACTGGACCACACACCACTTTAACATGCCATTTAATCAGAGCAGCATAACTGGACCACACACACCACTTTAACATGCCCTTTAATCAGAGCAGCATAACTGGACCACACACCACTTTAACATGCCCTTTAATCAGAGCAGCATAACTGGACCACACACCACTTTAACATGCCCTTTAATCAGAGCAGCATAACTGGACCACACACCACTTTAACATGCCCTTTAATCAGAGCAGCATAACTGGACCACACACCCCTTTAACATGCCCTTTAATCAGAGCAGCATAACTAAACCACACACCACTTTAACATAACCTTTAATCAGAGCAGCATAACTGGACCACACACCCCTTTAACATGCCCTTTAATCAGAGCAGCATAACTGGACCACACACCACTTTAACATGCCCTTTAATCAGAGCAGCATAACTGGACCACACACCACTTTAACACGCCCTTTAATCAGAGCAGCATAACTGGACCACACACCACTTTAACATGCCCTTTAATCAGAGCAGCATAACTGGACCACACACCACTTTAACATGCCATTTAATCAGAGCAGCACAACGACCACACACCACTTTAACACAACATGTAGAGGTCAATGGTTCGAGGCTTGAATGCTCACAACACTGGAATACACACTTGTAGAATGCATACTTTTACTTTAGATTAAGGCCGGGCCGTTAACGGCGTTACCGGGCTAAGTTAACGGCGGACTCTTATCACGCGATAAAGAAATGACAGCCGTTATTCTATTCTCAAAGTTGTGTCTCCTCTCTCTGTCTGCACGAGAAGCGAGCCGCAGCGACTCAGCGAGCCGTTACACACACTCGTTGCGAGCCACTCACACAAATGCACATACGGGTACTTTGTGCTGTCCGTGGCTCCGACAGACAGACAGAGCTCTGCATGCGCTCGTCATGGTGGAGCGAACGTAACGCTCGAAAGTCTGGGTACACATTTTACGAAAGTCGATGCCGACAACGCACGTTGCCACAAGTGCAATAAAACATTTGCAAGTAAGGGTGGCAATACAAGCAATTTTTCAAAACATCTGTTGTCAAAACATAACATTAGTCTGCAGAAATGCGCTGTTTTCGACTGCTTTGCTCGCGCAGTGTTCCATCTCCATCCACGTCCACTGCAGGTAAGCCAAGATATGGAGTTAGCTAGGCTAATAACTAGAAGCTAGAGTGAGACATTATCACATCAAAGTAGAGATGGTGAGGAGTCCAGAGACACTGTGGAAGGAGGCTAACTATCGCTCCACAGTTAAACTAGTGTGCGTGTGTGTGTGTGTGTGTGCAGATCTCCAGACTTCCACGATGAGATCAAGGTGAAGCTGCCGGCGTCTCTGTCAGATCACCATCACATCCTGTTCACCTTCTACCACGTCAGCTGTCAGCAGAAGCAGAACACCCCCCTGGAGACCCCTGTAGGATACACTGTAGGTCACACACACACACACACACACACACACACACACACACACACACACACACACACACACACACACACACACACCCCTGGAGACCCCTGTAGGATACACTGTAGGTCACACACACACACACACACACACACACACACACACACACACACACACACACACACACACACACACACACACACACAGAACATCCCAGGCATGGTGAAATACTGTCCCTGACTGAATATTGTCTCTTCACAGTGGATCCCCATGCTGCAGAATGGACGTCTGAGGACGGGACACTTCTGTCTTCCTGTGTCCCTGGAAAAACCTCCTCAGTCCTACTCTGTCCTCTCACCTGATGTAAGACACCTCCTTCATCATCCTCATCCTCCATCATCATCTACAAGCTCATCCATAATATATATAGACTGGGTACTGGCTACAGGGTGCTGGGTACTTGCTGCTGGGTACAGGGTACTTGCTGCTGGGTACTGGGTACAGGGTACTGGCTGCTGGGTACTTGCTGCTGGGTACTGGGTACTTGCTGCTGGGTACTTGCTGCTGGGTACAGGGTACTTGCTGCTGGGTACTGGGTACTTGCTGCTGGGTACTTGCTGCTGGGTACAGGGTACTTGCTGCTGGGTACAGGGTACTTGCTGCTGGGTACTGGGTACTTGCTGCTGGGTACTTGCTGCTGGGTACTGGGTACTTGCTGCTGGGTACTTGCTGCTGAGTACAGGGTACTTGCTGCTGGGTACAGGGTACTTGCTGCTGGGTACAGGGTACTTGCTGCTGGGTACTTGCTGCTGGGTACAGGGTACTTGCTGCTGGGTACTGGGTACTTGCTGCTGGGTACTTGCTGCTGGGTACAGGGTACTGGCTGCTGGCTGCTGGGTACAGGGCAGGGTTTCCGTTAGCCGGTAATTACCGGTATTTGACCGGCAAAATCTGTTGAAGTCCGACATATTTAATCTCTCCGGTCATAATGTCCGGTGAAAATAATTCCCTCTAAGCACAATTTGATTATTTGAATTGTATTAAAATAGGCTAAAATTAAATAGCCTATGCGATGAACGAAACAATCATTACATTTGTTTCATCGTTGCTTCACCAAGCAGGTCTAATAATGACAACGATGTTGTCAGCGGGAGCTTGGTGCTAGATTTGCGAGAAGCATGCAGCTGCAGAGCCACAGAACCCACAGAGCTGTGCCCGCACAGTGCAATACTCCAATTCAGCCATTGGCAATTCAGCTGTTGGGTGGGGGGCGCTGCTGAGCAGTCCCCAGACCGGACCTGAAAACACTGCTGCTCTGCGGGTCTGCAGCTGCATGCTCTCGCAAATCTAGCACCAAGCTCCCGCTGACAACATCGTTGAAGCAACGATGAAACAAATGTAATGATTGTTTCGTTCATCGCATAGGCTATTTAATTTTAGCCTATTTTAATACAATTCAAATAATCAAATTGTGCTTAGAGGGAATTATTTTCACCGGACATTATGACCAGCACCAAGTCGTTGGGAGGTGGAGAGAGTCATCACGCAAACCCACGATAATGTTGCCGTCTCTCTCTGCCAAATTTCTCAGTTCTTCGCTTGATATAATTAATACAAATGTCCAATATAACGGAATTCGTTAGCTCATAAAAATGTGATTATAACAGACTGCTGTTTATTAATGTTGGGCAGACTGCCCACCGACACCTCAAGTCGGCAGCAGCACGAAGTCACGAGGGACTTATTTTATTTGGAATATATTAATGACTGTATATACGCAAAAGTAGCCTAGTTTTAAGTTAAAATATTATAAATGCCTTGAGGATGTCATTCTTTATATAGGCCTATCAATTTTTTTTAAGCTCAATAAACTCTGACCGGAATTGATCCCATTTGTCCGGTAGATTGAAATCTACCAGACACTCAGACCGGCAAAAAAAAATTCTAACGGAAACCCTGGTACAGGGTACTGGCTGCTGGGTACTGGCTGCTGGGTACATGCTGCTGGGTACTGGCTGCTGGGTACTGGCTGCTGGGTACATGCTGCTGGGTACATGCTGCTGGGTACTGGCTGCTGGGTACATGCTGCTGGGTACTGGCTGCTGGGTACATGCTGCTGGGTACTGGCTACTGGGTACATGCTGCTGGGTACTGGCTGCTGGGTACATGCTGCTGGGTACTGGCTGCTGGGTACTGGCTGCTGGGTACATGCTGCTGGGTACATGCTGCTGGGTACTGGCTGCTGGGTACATGCTGCTGGGTACTGGCTGCTGGGTACATGCTGCTGGGTACTGGCTGCTGGGTACATGCTGCTGGGTACTGGCTACTGGGTACATGCTGCTGGGTACTGGCTGCTGGGTACATGCTGCTGGGTACTGGCTGCTGGGTACATGCTGCTGGGTACTGGCTGCTGGGTACATACTGCTGGGTACTGGCTGCTGGGTACATGCTGCTGGGTACTGGCTGCTGGGTACTGGCTGCTGGGTACATGCTGCTGGGTACTGGCTGCTGGGTACAGTGCTTTCTGCCTTAGCATGGCTCCAGACTCGGACCAAAATGGTGGCATGTTCTACTGAGGAATAGTACATAGTACATAGTATTTTTTTATTTGATTTTTGAAACAAAATACAAAATACAGTGTTAAATACAATTTAAGATTGTTTTTAAAATAGAATATTTTTAAGAATTGCTTTTAGAATGCTCATCAATGTTACTAAAACATCAATTTCACCATACCATTAACACTTTGGCGACCACAGTCTTGCGCCGATTTATAGGCCAGAGGACAGAGGTTTGTTTACAAACCGATGTACTTTCTAACAGCTATATATATAATTAGGGATGTCCGATATTATCGGCCGACCAATATTATCGGCCGATATCTGCAGTAAAATGTGATATCGGAAAATATCTGTATCGGTTTAAAAAAAGAAAAAAACAATAACAATATTTGTTATATATATATCCAGTGAAATTATTAGTTACCTGAAATTATTCAGTTTTTTGGGGGGGAAACCCTGCATATATCGGTATCGGTTGATATCGGTATCGGAAATTAAGAGTTGGACAATATCGGAATATCGGTATCGGTAAAAAAGCCAATATCGAGCATCCCTATATATAATGTATAGTATTGCTATCTGTCCATTCTCATTGTCACTTGAGTGCATAAACCGTGCCTTCATAATGGCTTAAAAGAAAATAAAAATCCACCGGTTGGTTGGCATTTTATAGCGTCGTGAATATAAGGTTTATCGCACTTTTCGTCTCGTCTTTTTTCTGCTGTATATATACGAATGAAATAAAACAAACTGCGTAGCATCCGGACTATTACAGAGCATCTATGGATGAAATGGGGGCGGCGGGGAACGCCGATTAGTATTATTGATTAGCAATACAGTGTGCGTTCAGGTAGCCATTTTCACTGATCAATCACGTTAGGTTTTAAAACAATGTCCAATCCAGCTGTAATTTGGGGGAATAGTATCCTACCGTCAGGCCATGTGATCGCCGGCAGCATTTCTTCATTAGTCATCGGATTCTGGTAGATCGATATGTCCATTGGCTAATCATAAATCCCATTATTCCAGGCTGAAATATGCGATCGGTGACGTGATAAAAGATGGAGGGTGTTCGTTTGGAACCGAGGCTCATATGAAATGCCCACATACAGTGAAAAGATTTTTTTTCTTCAAATGCCCTCAATGATACTGCAGTGGAGCGATGGCGCCCCTAAGCGGATCTGGCTGGTATTGCATGTTTCGAAAATCAAATATGTGGGTAGGTCCTGCATGTCGATCGCGGACGTTAATAGCGTTATAAATATGGAATAAAACAATAACAACTCGCCACGAGTTAACTCGTGGCTCTGGTCCTCAACGGGTGGAATCGAATCACGAGTTAATTCGTGGACGGTCCATAGTGTTAAAAAGAAAAAAACACACACAAAGTAATCAGAAGACGTTTTGGATAACATGGCTGCAGCTACACTCATGCATGACATATATTAATTTCCTTCCGGATTATGGCTCCTTTGAGTTTCTTTTTGAAACTGTCCTTGTTTTCCGTCCGTATAATATGTAATGGGATCCTATTCCAGTATGTTATGGCTCTATACATTGCAGTTTTCTTTAGAGCGTTGGTTCTAGGCAGAGGTAGGGTGAAGCGACTACTTGAAGCATGTCTGGTATTATGGTCATGTCTATCATTGGTGGATAAAAGCATAGAATACAATTGAGTGGGTTTACCCAAGGTACACATGTTCTTTAAAAACCTAATCAAACTGCATGCTAGTCTCTCGTCCACCCCACTATTCCTTATAGAGCAGTGAAGAGTGAGTCGGGCAGCTCTATTTTGAGTGAGCTGGAGTTTACTAACTTTGACGCGCTAGACCAAATTGCTGGGCAGTAGTCAAGATGGGACAAGACTAAAGATTGTACTACCATTTTAATTGTTGTATTCGTTAGGAGGTAGGCATTTATTCTTATTATGGAGATGTTTCTACTCATCCTGGTAACCACGTTATTAATCTGGGTAGACCAAAGTAGTGCCCCGTCAATAGTTACACCCAACAATTTGGCCTCCTTCACTTGTTCAATACCAGCGTCTTGTAATGAGAGACTCAGTCTATGCTCCGACCTTAAGGAATATTTAGAGCCGAGTATAAGACATTTTGTTTTTGCTACATTTAATTTTAGTCTGTTTTCGGTTATCCAATTCGAAATCATAAATAATTCACTTTGAAGTATCTTATTCACTTGTTCTGTGCTCTCAGCGGATGCATATATAGTTGTATCATCAGCATAAATCGCTGTACCTGCACTTTCCAATACATAAGGCATATCATTTACAAATATAGAGTAAAGGAGGGGTCCAAGACAACTTCCTTGGGGAATACCACACTGGAGTGTTACCATATTTGACATGGAGCCATTAAATATAACACATTGTTGTCTATTAGACAAGTAGCTTCTCATCCATTCCATGGCAGTGTCTTCAAACCCATATGTGTGTAATTTCAATAATAATAGGTCATGATCTATGATGTAGAAAGCCGCACTGAAATCCAAGAGCACTGTACCCACAACTAACTTCCTATCGATCAGCTGTAGCCAGCTATCTGTAAGAGATGTTAAAGCAGTTCCTGTAGAGTTTCCTACTTTGTATGCATGCTGGAAATCAGAATTAATGTTGTTTTCGTTCAAATACTTTTGAATCTGCTTGAACACAATTCCTTCCAATAACTTACCTATTACTGGTAAAATACTAATGGGCCTACTGTTTGAACCTGTAAATTGCTCTTTACAGTTCTTTGGTAGTAGAGTTACTTTGGCTATTTTCCAAGGCTGAGGAAAGACCCTCTCTTCAAAACATAAATTAAATATATGTGATAGTGGCTTAGCCACAAATTTTGCAGACATTTGTAGCAGTTTTCCATTCAGATTATCAACACTGCAAGGTTTATCTGGTTTAAGTGCTAGGAGGAGCTATTCAATATCATTTGGACTTGTGATCCTGAATTTAAATCGGCATTTCTTGTCATACATTATATATTTTTTAATTACAGAGTCTGACAGCTTACCACTCATTGGCAACATTTGATTTCTAATTGTGTTTACCTTGGAAACAAAGTAGTTGTTGAAATGGGTTGCAATGTCAAATGGTTTAGTGATGAATATACCATCTGACTCAATAAATGAGAGCTTCTTTACAGGAGCGTGTTTGTCACAGACATCTGTAAATAATTCCATACATTTCTCTAATGCAGCCTCTGTATGCCTTGTCTCTAGCACAGTATTCCAGAGTAAATTTTTTACATCATTAATAAACTCATCCTCAGAAAATTATTATTTTGGGTCCTACCTTAGGAACCTTCATCTTTAAGGTTAACGCAATAATGTTGTGGTCACTGAAGCCCACAGGCTCAGATACAACTTTTGAAAATGTTTCGGGCGTTCGTAAAACAATGGTCTATACAGGTCGATGAGACTGATCCTGCACTATTATTAATTCTTGTTGGTACATCAATCATTTGAAACAAATTACATTTGATGTAGATATAACCTACATCAAAGGTTATATAAGCTGTGGTATGGTTGATTGACATGGTTTATATTTTTAAAGGTTCCTCTCCCTGGAATGAAGTGGGTCGACAACCATAGAGGAGTGTTCAATGTGGAGGTGGTGACTGTTTCTACCATACACACTCAGGTAACTACCATACACACTCAGGTAACTACCATACACACTCAGGTAACTACCATACACACTCAGGTTACACACTCAGGTAACTACCATACACACTCAGGTAACTACCATACACACTCAGGTAACTACCATACACACTCAGGTAACTACCATACACACTCATACACACTCAGGTAACTACCATACACACTCAGGTAACTACCATACACACTCATACACACTCAGGTAACTACCATACACACTCATACACACTCAGGTAACTACCATACACACTCAGGTAACTACCATACACACTCAGGTAACTACCATACACACTCAGGTAACTACCATACACACTCATACACACTCAGGTAACTACCATAGACTACCATACACACTCAGGTAACTACCATACACACTCATACACACTCAGGTAACTACCATACACACTCAGGTAACTACCATACACACTCAACTACCATACACACTCAGGTAACTACCATACACACTCAGGTAACTACCATACACACTCATACACACTCAGGTAACTACCATACACACTCAGGTAACTACCATACACACTCAGGTAACTACCATACACACTCAGGTAACTACCATACACACTCATACACACTCAGGTAACTACCATACACACTCAGGTAACTACCATACACACTCAGGTAACTACCATACACACTCAGGTAACTACCATACACACTCATACACACTCAGGTAACTACCATACACACTCATACACACTCAGGTAACTACCATACACACTCAGGTAACTACCATACACACTCAGGTAACTACCATACACACTCATACACACTCAGGTAACTACCATACACACTCATACACACTCAGGTAACTACCATACACACTCAGGTAACTACCATACACACTCAGGTAACTACCATACACACTCAGGTAACTACCATACACACTCAGGTAACTACCATACACACTCAGGTAACTACCATACACACTCATACACACTCAGGTAACTACCATACACACTCATACACACTCAGGTAACTACCATACACACTCAGGTAACTACCATACACACTCATACACACTCAGGTAACTACCATACACACTCATACACACTCAGGTAACTACCATACACACTCATACACACTCAGGTAACTACCATACACACTCATACACACTCAGGTAACTACCATACACACTCATACACACTCAGGTAACTACCATACACACTCAGGTAACTACCATAGACTACCATACACACGCAAGACAGTAGAGGTTGAGTACTTTAATATCTAAAGATGGTAAGTTAGAGTGTTGTGTTCATTCATAGTTAAAGACGGTAGAGGCTGAGCACTTTATTATCTAAAGATGGTAAATTACAGAGTGTTGTGTTCATTCATAGTTAACGGCAGTAGATTTTCTTGTGATATATCACTACAAATGCAAAACATCAAAACGGAGTTATATGGTTCTTCAGTGCAAGGGTTTCAATTACATTGTGATTTATATTACAACGTTTGCTCAAATAATCTCAGTATTATAGTTGGTCCATATGGTTCTTAGTGTTGAGTTTTAGTCGTGAGTGACGGATAACAGCACTGTGTTGAAACGGATAGCGCAGCGCCCCCTGCCTCCAGGTCATTAGTGAGTGAAGCTCGCCTCTCTAGTAATTTACCAGGGTCTCTCTGTCTCTGTGGTGTTTAGGGCTCTGGGCTCCTGGGAGCCTAACTGAGGTTAATGACCTCATAGATCACTGGATGAGGCGGCATCCTCCTCCTGGTTTGTGCCCAGCTCTCACTGCAGCTCCCCTGTGGTTCAAACACCTGCAGAGTGTGTTGGCTCACACACAGCCCATAGATTACCAGGTCTCCGCGAGGATGACAGACCAATCACGTTGCCTTGACAACAACAAAGTTAAAGTACCCCGGCCAGGGTAACGGCACGCTGAGCACATTTCTTTTGGACCAAAACCCAGGTGTTTTTAATCTGGTACGGGCTGTTAGGTGTTGTGCTCGTCGATCCTGCAATAGTCCATGCAATTCTCTCTCTCTCTCTCTCTCTCTCTCTCTCTCTCTCTCTCTCTCTCTCTCTCTCTCTCTCTCTCTCTCTCTCTCTCTCTCTCTCTCTCTCTCTCTCTCTCCCTCTCCCTCTCCCTCTCCCTCTCCCTCCCTCTCCCTCTCCCTCTCCTTCTCCCTCTCCCTCTCATCTAGGACCAGTACTTAGATAAGTTCTTTGGGTTAGTCCATGCTCTAGACGAGCACATGTTCCCTGTGAGGATTGGAGACATGCGCATCATGGAGAACAGCCTGGAGGCGGAGCTTAAATCCAGCATCGCAGCTCTCAACTCCTCCCAGCTGGAGCCGGTGGTTCGATTCCTCCACCTGCTACTGGACAAGCTGGTGTTGCTGGTGGTTCGACCGCCCGTCATCGCCGGACAGATAGGTACTGTTTTTAGTCAATGGATTGTCGATACTAAACTTAACTGACCAATCTCAGGTTCTGCCCTCGCTTAGCCTGAAAGAGGAAAGCAAAGCTTGTGATAGGAGGGTCAAGCAAAGAGGGCGGAGCTTGTGATAGGTCAGCTACAGTGTATGAGACCGACTTCTCTGTCAGCACTCCACACTGAGACCGACTTCTCTGTCAGCACTCCACACTGAGACCGACTTCTCTGTCAGCACTCCTCTCTCTGTCAGCACTCCTCTCTCTCTCAGCACTCCTCTCTCTGTCAGCACTCAAGTTTCAAGTTTCAAGTTTCTTTAATAGTTGTCATACAGAAGTACAGAATACTTTTGTACAAAATGCTTCTTACTGTTGCGCTCCAGAGACTGTGCATGACAAGATAAGTATGAAATAAAAACATAGTAAAAATTAGAAGAAAAAAAAAAAGAGGTCACAGTGTTCAGTTTAGACATATGTACAATGTTCGTAGACGTAGTTACCATACAATATACAATACTGTGCAGTGTACTAATATACAATACTATATAGTGCAAGGCATAAATGGACGAGGTGCAGTTTAGGTACAATTCACAGTAGGTGTACGAGTTGTAGTGCAAATCCTTTATCAATAAATATAAAGTGTAAGTGTGTTTGTGTGATCTAAAGTGTGGAGAGTGGGTGCTGCAGTGTGTTGTTTGTTTGAGTGAGTGTGTGTGTGCGTGTGGGTGTGTGTGCTGTGTGCATTTGATGGTTGTTGCATAGTGATTATTGTTCGTTTAGCGATTATTGTTCGTTTAGCAGCCTGATGGCCTGGGGATAGAAGCTCCTTCTGAGTCTTTCTGTGCTCGCCATAAGACTCCGGTATCGCTTGCCTGACGGCAGCAGTTCAAAGAGGCAGTTGTTCGGGTGGCTCGAGTCCTTAATAATTCTCTTAGCCTTCCCCTTGCACCGCTTGTTGTAAATGTTCTGGAGGGTGGGAAGCCCCCCTCTAATTGTGCGTTCGGCTGAACGTGTCACTCTTTGTAGTCTGCTACGGTCTTGTGCAGTGCTATTCCCAAACCAGGAGGTGATGTTGCCGGTCAGGATGCTCTCTATTGTACATGAGTAGAAGTTCCTAAGGATCTTCTGACTGACTTGGAACTTCCTTAGGCGCCTGAGGAAGTAGAGGCGTTGTCGTGCCTTCTTCACAACACTGTCAATGTGTGTGGTCCATGTCAAGTCCTCGGATATGTGGGCTCCGAGGTACTTGAAACTGTTCACTCTCTCAACTGGTGCCCCGTCGATGCTGAGGGGGCTGTAGTCCTTGACCCCCGACCTCCTGAAGTCCACAATCATCTCTTTTGTTTTGCTGACGTTCAGGGAGAGGCAGTTCTCCTGACACCACTGTGACAGGTTCTCTACCTCTTCCAGGTAGGCCCTTTCGTCGTTGGCAGAGATCAGGCCCACCACTACTGTGTCATCAGCAAATTTGATGATGGTGTTGTTGTTCCGCTGTGCTACGCAGTCATGTGTGTACAGGGAGTAGAGGAGGGGGCTCAGAACACAGCCCTGGGGGGCCCCTATGTTGAGCGTGATGGATGAGGAGGTGCAGTTGCCGGCTCTTACCACCTGGGGTCTGCCCGTCAGGAAGTCCAGGACCCACTGGCACAGGTCATAGTTCAAGCCCAGGTCCCTGAGCTTGGCTATGAGTTTGGAGGGGACTATGGTATTGAATGCTGAGCTGTAGTCGATGAACAGCATTCTGTCAGCACTCCTCTCTCTGTCAGCACTCCTCTCTGTCAGCACTCCTCTCTCTGTCAGCACTCCTCTCTCTGTCAGCACTCCTCTCTGTCAGCACTCCTCTCTCTGTCAGCATTCCTCTCTCTCTGTCAGCACTCCTCTCTGTCAGCACTCCTCTCTGTCAGCACTCCTCTCTCTGTCAGCACTCCTCTCTCTGTCAGCACTCCTCTCTCTGTCAGCACTCCTCTCTCTGTCAGCACTCCTCTCTCTGTCAGCACTCCTCTCTCTGTCAGCACTCCTCTCTCTGTCAGCACTCCTCTCTCTCTGTCAGCACTCCTCTCTCTGTCAGCACTCCTCTCTCTCTGTCAGCACTCCTCTCTCTGTCAGCACTCCTCTCTGTCAGCACTCCTCTCTCTGTCAGCACTCCTCTCTGTCAGCACTCCTCTCTCTGTCAGCACTCCTCTCTCTGTCAGCACTCCACACTGAGACCGACTTCTCTGTCAGCACTCCTCTCTCTCTCAGCACTCCTCTCTCTGTCAGCACTCCTCTCTCTCTCAGCACTCCTCTCTCTGTCAGCACTCCTCTCTGTCAGCACTCCTCTCTCTGTCAGCACTCCTCTCTGTCAGCACTCTTCTCTCTGTCAGCACTCCTCTCTCTGTCAGCACTCCTCTCTCTGTCAGCACTCCTCTCTCTGTCAGCACTCCACACTGAGACCGACTTCTCTGTCAGCACTCCTCTCTCTGTCAGCACTCCTCTCTCTGTCAGCACTCCTCTCTGTCAGCACTCCTCTCTCTGTCAGCACTCCTCTCTCTCTCTCAGTACTCCTCTCTCTCTCAGCACTCCTCTCTCTCAGCACTCCTCTCTCTGTCAGCATTCCTCTCTCTGTCAGCACTCCTCTCTCTGTCAGCACTCCTCTCTCTGTCAGCACTCCTCTCTCTGTCAGCACTCCTCTCTCTGTCAGCACTCTTCTCTGTCAGCACTCCTCTCTCTGTCAGCACTCCTCTCTCTGTCAGCACTCCTCTCTCTGTCAGCACTCCTCTCTCTCTCAGCACTCCTCTCTCTGTCAGCACTCCTCTCTCTGTCAGCACTCCTCTCTCTGTCAGCACTCCTCTCTCTGTCAGCACTCCTCTCTCTCTGTCAGCACTCCTCTCTCTGTCAGCACTCCTCTCTCTGTCAGCACTCCTCTCTCTGTCAGCACTCCTCTGTGTCAGCACTCCTCTGTGTCAGCACTCCTCTCTGTCAGCACTCCACACTGAGACTGCTACTACGGGATCTTCCTTGCCTGTTTTACTACCTACTATGCTAATTATGTCTCTACTACTATGTACTCAGACTGCAGCACTCCTGTCCTGTGATGTCTTGTTTATTAGTATTGTTATTGTATTGTGTTGTCTTGTTTCATGTTGAAAAGGGAAAATAAAGAAAAACTGTGTATTTAAAAAAAAAAAAAAAAGACTGCAGCACTCAAGTGCGACACTGTTTGACGAACAATGTTACTGACCCTTAGCTGTGTGTGTGTGTCTGCCTGTGTGTGTGTGTTTGTATATGTCTCCCTCTGTGTGCGTGTGTGTGTGTGTAGTGAACCTGGGCCAGGCGTCCTTCGAGGTGATGGCGTCTCTGGTGAACCGTCTCCACAAGTACCTGGACACCAGTCAGGACCTGCATGGACGCAGCAGCCTCCTGGCCTCCTACATACACTACGTGTTCCGGCTGCCCAACACTGAGCCCAACTCCCCCTCTCCAGGTACCTCCTACATACACTATGTGTTCCGGCTGCCCAACACTGAGCCCAACTCCCCCTCTCCAGGTACCTCCTACATACACTATGTGTTCCGGCTGCCCAACACTGAGCCCAACTCCCCCTCTCCAGGTACCTCCTACATACACTATGTGTTCCGGCTGCCCAACACTGAGCCCAACTCCCCCTCTCCAGGTACCTCCTACATACACTATGTGTTCCGGCTGCCCAACACTGAGCCCAACTCCCCCTCTCCAGGTACCTCCTACATACACTATGTGTTCCGGCTGCCCAACACTGAGCCCAACTCCCCCTCTCCAGGTACCTCCTACATACACTATGTGTTCCGGCTGCCCAACACTGAGCCCAACTCCCCCTCTCCAGGTACCTCCTACATACACTATGTGTTCCGGCTGCCCAACACTGAGCCCAACTCCCCCTCTCCAGGTACCTCCTACATACACTATGTGTTCCGGCTGCCCAACACTGAGCCCAACTCCCCCTCTTCAGGTACCTCCTACATACACTATGTGTTCCGGCTGCCCAACACTGAGCCCAACTCCCCCTCTCCAGGTACCTCCTACATACACTATGTGTTCAGGCTGCCCAACACTGAGCCCAACTCCCCCTCTCCAGGTACCTCCTACATACACTATGTGTTCCGGCTGCCCAACACTGAGCCCAACTCCCCCTCTCCAGGTACCTCCTACATACACTATGTGTTCCGGCTGCCCAACACTGAGCCCAACTCCCCCTCTCCAGGTACCTCCTACATACACTATGTCAGGGGTGGCCAACCAGTCAGAGACTAAGAGCCACAAAAATGACTGTGGTACCACAAAGAGCCACACCATATACCAGCGTTTCTCAACCTTTTTTTTCAGTCACGGCACCCTTCATGTGTTTATAGGTCTCACCCTCTGGCCTCTGAAGTTGCTAATGTCTTTTTTATTTGGGCCTCACAGGGTTAAAAGTACCCTGTGAGACCCACGGTTGCAAAATTACAAAATCACTTTTAGCCATTTAAAAAAATAATGTTTATTTAAAAAATGTTAAAGGGGAACTATTTTACTATTTCTTTCACTATTTGGGCACTTTTACACAATTCCTGTGAGTCTATGGAACACCTAGGTTTTTTTCAAAAAAAAATGCATTGTTTTGTATTTCTAATCAAGTACTAAAAACCGCATTTTTCTACCTCAAGATCTTAAGCCGTTTTTGAGGCTGGGCGCCAACCACTGTGTGGCCTGGTGCCAACTGCCACATCAACTGCCACATTATTATGCAGCTGAGAAATCTCTGACATCACAGATATGCACATTTTCAGATGACTCAGTTCAGTGAGGGTGAATATTGTGAGAGGAGAATTGGAAGAATGCGCCAATATGAGAATTAGAGACATATATCCTATTAATATAAGTCCACATAGCTAAGAAACAATGGTAAACACTGAAAAAGGCCATTTATAAGATAGTTCCCCTTTAAGCACATGTATAGTCAATTGGTCCTGTTGTTCAGCCTCACAATGCTATTTTATAGTAAATGTGTTTATATGTCCCACCCTCTGGCCTCTGAAGTTGCTAATTTCTTTTTAATTTGGGCCTCACAGGGTTAACCTCTTAAGCCCGAGATATACAGTAAAAGTGTATATTTTCAGCATTACGTTTGTTTACCAATTATTTTAACTGTTATTAGTGAAATATAAGATTATAGAAATCTCAGGGCATTGAGTCAGAAACCGACGCATATTGACAGGAGGAAGTGGCACAGCCAAAAGTGAGTGTAGTCTTTTGAAGGAAGAGACTCAGGGCTTTCAAATTTCGAAAAACTACCCTACCCAGCTCACACCAGCCCCTGTCAATCATCTGACTTCTGGATTAACTTTTTTATTTCTCTTATTTTTTCGGATTATCTCCCACAAACCTGAACGTTATTGCCATAAAACAGAACACAGTTAGTTTCTCTACCTTTCTGTGAACGTCTTGCAAAAAACTGTGTTGCAATAT
The DNA here is from genome assembly GCF_963971535.1 of Notolepis coatsorum. Classification (NCBI taxonomy): domain Eukaryota; kingdom Metazoa; phylum Chordata; class Actinopteri; order Aulopiformes; family Paralepididae; genus Notolepis; species Notolepis coatsorum. Next base: position 84,417,785 of record NC_140167.1, read on the forward strand.
GATGAAAAATGGTGGAGAAATTTACATTATAAAAAAGATGGCAGAATTCAGTACTGTATCTACAAAACCTTCTGTTTAATCATCTTCCCTTTATTCATTTGCTTAGATTTTTCAGGTCTGGTGAATTTTAGCATGGTGTTATTCACAGTCAAAGATAAAAAATTTTTTAAATAGAATTGATATTCTCCTTTGGTTCATTACAATTTTCTCAAGCCTAGTAACAGACACACTATTTCTGACACTGATCCATATATGTCCCTAGATTCAGATACCAAGAACATGCAAATGGACCATTTAAAAAAAAATATTAAATGTTTATTCTACGTCCTTATGGAATGAGTGACATAAAAAAAAAAAGTAAAAAAAAAAAAAAAAGAAATGTAATTTTTTTTATGGGTGGAAGAGCCGCACATTGACGGGCAAAGAGCCGCATGCGGCTCGCGAGCCGCGGGTTGGCCACCCCTGCACTATGTGTTCCGGCTGCCCAACACTGAGCCCAACTCCCCCTCTCCAGGTACCTCCTACATACACTATGTGTTCCGGCTGCCCAACACTGAGCCCAACTCCCCCTCTCCAGGTACCTCCTACATACACTATGTGTTCCGGCTGCCCAACACTGAGCCCAACTCCCCCTCTCCGGGTACCTCCTACATACACTATGTGTTCCGGCTGCCCAACACTGAGCCCAACTCCCCCTCTCCAGGTACCTCCTACATACACTATGTGTTCCGGCTGCCCAACACTGAGCCCAACTCCCCCTCTCCAGGTACCTCCTACATACACTATGTGTTCCGGCTGCCCAACACTGAGCCCAACTCCCCCTCTCCAGGTACCTCCTACATACACTATGTGTTCCGGCTGCCCAACACTGAGCCCAACTCCCCCTCTCCAGGTACCTCCTACATACACTATGTGTTCCGGCTGCCCAACACTGAGCCCAACTCCCCCTCTCCAGGTACCTCCTACATACACTATGTGTTCAGGCTGCCCAACACTGAGCCCAACTCCCCCTCTCCAGGTACCTCCTACATACACTATGTGTTCCGGCTGCCCAACACTGAGCCCAACTCCCCCTCTCCAGGTACCTCCTACATACACTATGTGTTCCGGCTGCCCAACACTGAGCCCAACTCCCCCTCTCCAGGTACCTCCTACATACACTATGTGTTCCGGCTGCCCAACACTGAGCCCAACTCCCCCTCTCCAGGTACCTCCTACATACACTATGTGTTCCGGCTGCCCAACACTGAGCCCAACTCCCCCTCTCCAGGTACCTCCTACATACACTATGTGTTCAGGCTGCCCAACACTGAGCCCAACTCCCCCTCTCCAGGTACCTCCTACATACACTATGTGTTCCGGCTGCCCAACACTGAGCCCAACTCCCCCTCTCCAGGTACCTCCTACATACAGTACACTATGGCCGTGTTCACATCTGAAAGTCCACGGATAGTCCGGACCTTTCTGGTGGACCAAATGTGAGAATGATACATTGTTTGATTTTGGTTTGCGTTCACACTGCCCTTTTTCGAGCTAACCTAATTTGTAGTTGAGTTGAGAGCGAGAGACAGCGAGCGAGAGAGCGAGAGAGAGAGAGTGAGTCATTACGCGTGCGGCGCGAGTCTGACTACGGCGCGCACACTGCAATGCACTGTGGGCTACTTTGCTTCCTAGATTAGGTACTACAGTTCGATTGCGTTCACACCAACAGCAAAACGCACCATGCTCCACTTTGAAAACGGACCGAGTCCCAACTTTTAAGGACCATGGTTCGGTTGTTTGGTCCTCACAATAGTTTGGTTTGTGTTCACACCTCTCCAAGCGAAATGGACTATTGATTTAAAGGGACCATGGTTCACTTTACGGACCAAACAGGGTAGGTGTGAACGCGCCCGCAACACTGAGCCCAACTCACCCTCTCCAGGTACCTCTTACATACACTATGGGCGGGATCCACTAAGAATGGATTGCGCGGTGGGAATTGCACCCTTACCTGCGCGGGGTTTGCACTCGGATTCTGCTCCGTCTTTGCGAGCTATCCACTAAAGGACACTGCGGAATGAGATACCAGCGCAGACATTATGTGTGTAGTTTTCCCCTGTGCATTTGGCTCGCGGAGCAGTCTGCACTCAAGTTCAAGTTCAAGTTTCTTTAATAGTTGTCATACAGAAGTACAGAATACTTTTATACAAAATGCTTCTTACTGTTGCGCTCCAGAGACTGTGCAAGACAAGATAAGTATGAAATAAAATAACATAGTAAAATTAGAAGTAAAAAAAATGAGGTCACAGTGTTCAGTTTAGACATATGTACTCTGACAGGCTGTTGGCAGATATCAGGAAGTGGAAAGATGAGACAGAAATGAGGCATAGACACAAAATACAAATTAAACGTTCCGTCAGCATTGCATCCGGTGCAATTGGCGCGTATTTAAATTAGGTAATATGGGCGGAACATGTCCCCTTTCTATGTAAATGGCTTCGTCGGAATCTGTTCGATATCCACAACGCCGCCACCAATTGCACCGACCAGTTAACGCAACGCACCTGCCGTCTTCACAGACGTGGTGGTAAATAAGCACAGATCCCTAAGCGCTATAAAGAGGCATCATGCCAGCGTTGTTGCCAGACGCAGGCATCATAATGCCAGGCGTGCCCGTGAAATAATATTTCCGTTTTTATTTAATTGAGAGTGAGACCGAAAGACACTGGTTGCCAGCTCAATCAATCCTATACATTTCATCCTGTACAGCCAGCATCTATGGACAGATTTTGTTGATTGATGTTTCGTTGGAACAGCAGAAAATAGATCTTATGAACCGTATATAATTTGTTCGAGAAATATAAAGCCACATGCCGAGATAGCCTTCGCAACGTGGCGTGATTTGCTCCAAGTCTGACAGTGAACACTATTAGAAAAAAAATAAGGCTAAGCACTAAACCAGGTAATTTCAAATGCTTGGTTCTGAGATTATCAATACAGTAAACATTTATTTCTGATAGGCGTGCTGATCAGCAGTAATGCAACGTCATGATTATTATTATTATTATTATTATTATTATTATTATTATTATTATTATTATTATTATTATTATTATTATTATTATTATTATTATTATTATTATTATTATTATTATTATTATTATTAAATTAATAACTCCTCTCCTTCACTAGAATATAAGATAATTATAAAATCAAATATAGGCCAGGGCTTTACAACTTAATAAAGAGATTTATATACAATTAAATGGGATATAAACCAAATTAAATATAGCACAATCGAATATAGTACAATTATATGTGACGAATGTAATTGGAATAGGACATTACAAACATGCAATGACAAAAGATAGTGACAAAAACACAGGACGCAATGTGTCATGAAAATACAAATTAAGCAAGCTCTATACATTACGAAGTAAACGAAATAATACGAAATGAACTGAATACTAATATATCCCATTTAATTGTATTCAATCTCTGTAAAGCCCTGGCCTATATTTGATTTCATAATTATATTATATTCTAGTGAAGGAGGAGTTATTATTCATTTAATAATAAATAATAATAACTTCATAATAATAATAACCATGACGTTGCATTACTGCTGATCAGCATGCCTATCAGAAATAAATGTTTACTGTATTGCTACTCTCAGAACCAAGCATTTGAAATTACCTGGTTTAGTGCTTAGCCGTATTTGTCTAATAGTGTTCACTGCCAGACTTGGAGCAAATCACGCCACGTTGCAAAGGCATGTGGCTTTATATTTCTCGAACAAATTATATACTGTTCATAAGATCTATTTTCTGCTGTTCCAACAAAACCTCAATCAACAAAATCTGGCAGGCGACCGACTTTTTAAGCGAGGCGACCGACAGAATTGTATCGCTTCCATTGTTCAACTTCAAATTACTTTATTTTCCTTTCGGAACTTCATTTGTGCAGTGGTTAAAAGACAAACATACAGTCACAATACATAGACACTCACCACTATAAAAAACACCACCTTCGTGTCTCTCTCTCCCTCTCTCACACACACACACACATATCTGCCAACAGCGCTGTCAGGAGTGCAGACTGCTCCGCGAGCCACACATATTTACATTTACATTTACATTTAGTCATTTAGCTGACGCTTTTATCCAAAGCGACTTACAAGTTCTGTACGACAAGCCATCAGGAAGGGCACAACTCTATCAGCTGAGCAACACTGTTCATCAAAGTGTTGAGTGCTACAGTGTAGGTTAGTTTATTAGGACAAGTGCATGACAGTACGGTTAGTTAGGGTTAGATATTTATTTTCTTTTTTTAATTCAGATAATGGTTGAAGAAGTGCGTCTTTAGTCGACGGCGAAAGATTGGACGTGTTTCGGCTGTCCTAACTGGGGTGGGTAGTTCATTCCACCATTGTGGGGCAAGGACTGAGAAAAGGCAGGTTCTCCTTGATGACCCTCCCGGAGCTCGGATAGGAGTAGGTCTGAGGCGGACAGAAGATGCAGAGCGTAGGGGTCTTGAGGGTGTGTAGTTAGAGACCATTGACCGGAGGTAGGCGGGAGCGGTTCCCTTTGCCGCACGGTATGCTAGGTCGAGGGCCTTGAAGCGGATTCGTGCAGCAATGGGGAGCCAGTGCAGGTCCCTAAGAAGTGGGGTGACATGGGCCGACTTCAGTAGGTTTGAGATCAGGCGGGCCGCTGCGTTCTGAATGAGTTGAAGAGGCTTAGTGGCAGTGGCCGGGAGGCCAGCGAGCAGTGCGTTGCAGTAGTCGAGGCGGGAGATGACTGTTGATTGGACGAGGAGTTGGGTGGCTTCTTTTGTCAGGAAGGGGCGGATCCTTCTGACGTTGCTCAGGAGGAATCGGCAGGTTCTGGTTGTCGCTGCGATGTGAGCAGAGAAGTTCAACTGGTCGTCGAGGACAACACCAAGGTTCTTGGCGGTCGGGGACGCGGTCACAGCTGCATTCTCGACTGTGATGGAAAGGTCGGTCAGGGGGGAGGATTTGGCCGGCAGGTGGAGCAATTCTGTTTTGCTTAGGTTCAGTTTGAGGTGGTTGGTCGTCATCACATATTGGGTGTGTCTGCGCTGGTGTCTCATCCGTGCAATGTCCTTAGTGGATAGCTCGCAAAGACGGAGCAGAATCCACGTGCAAACCCTGCACAGGTGATTGATTGATTGAAAATGTTATTAACAGATTGCAGAATGGGTACAATACAGTACGGCTCAATACACACAATTGTTAAGGGGATGCAGACCAGAGAAAGACTTTCGTCTTGTTTACATCAGGGTCCCCCATTTTCAATTCATAATGAATTGTAAGTAAGGGTGCAACTAGCACCATGCAATCCATTCTTTGTGGATCTAGCCCTATGTGTTCAGACTCAACTCACCCTCTCCAGGTACCTCCTACATACACTATGTGTTCAACACTGAGCCCAACTCACCCTCTCCAGGTACTGATACTATGTTATAACATAACTCTCTTCCAGCCCCCATCCAATAGCGGTTCACTGAGCGGGTAGGAACCCGGAAATATAATCTTAGAGGGAAACAGAAACTTCAGCAACCGGGTGCAATAACCACTCTAAAATCTATGTGCATATCTGTTTGTGGAGTGAGATTTATCCCAGAACATTATCCCAGTGATTGTTTTATAAAAATCTGCATCAAATGTGTTAGGAGCATTAGTGTGATTTTTCTCTGAGAGTATTCAACTTTTGCCATTGTTATCCTCCCCTCTGTATCAGCCCACACATCCATCACCCTGATATCTAAATTATGTCTTGTCACTATAGCGACACCTCTCGTTTTGTTTCTAGCGGAGCATAACAAATACGATGTTAAGAGACTTCCAGGTACTGATACTATGTTAGGAGACTTCCAGGTACTGATACTATGTTAGGAGACTTCCAGGTACTGATACTATGTTAGGAGACTTCCAGGTACTGATACTATGTTAGGAGACTTCCAGGTACTGATACTATGTTAGGAGACTTCCAGGTACTGATACTATGTTAGGAGACTTCCAGGTACTGATACTATGTTAGGAGACTTAAGAGTAAAGTAGTCCTAAGGAGCACCACTGAAATTGAGCTATATTCCTCAATGTGTACCAGGTTTAAATAAAGAATAATCAAATGGAACTGATCTGAATATTGTAAAAGCCGTTATATTAGATCCATTCTGAGGATGGGAAAAATCTTTCTCTCAGCATATTACCACGTAGGTAATTGTAGCCATTCCTTGTTCTCCCTGCTCCTCTCAGCGGGTCTCGGGGGCTCGGTCCACTACGCCACCATGGCTCGCTCCGCCGTCAGACCTGCCAGCCTGAACCTCCACCGCTCCCGCAGCCTCAGCAACAGCAACCCAGACATCAGCGGCACGCCCACCTCCCCCGACGACGAGGTCCGCGCCATCATCGGCAGCAAGGTAGGACCACCCACAGGCTTCTGAAACATGATAAGACCACCCACCGGCTGCTGAAACATGATAAGACCACCCACCGGCTGCTGAAACATAAGACCACCCACCGGCTGCTGAAACATGATAAGACCACCCACCGGCTGCTGAAACATGATAAGACCACCCACCGGCTGCTGAAACATGATAAGACCACCCACCGGCTGCTGAAACATGATAAGACCACCCACATGCTTCTGAAACATGATAAGACCACCCACCGGCTGCTGAAACATGATAAGACCACCCACCGGCTTCTGAAACATGATAAGACCACCCACCGGCTTCTGAAACATGATAAGACCACCCACCGGCTGCTGAAACATGATAAGACCACCCACCGGCTGCTGAAAATAAGACCTCTGTGCCACTCACTGTGTTTAATGCACAGATCTGGGGTCAGTGTACATAGTGATCCAACTGAGTGACATGGATATCCTACTGGTAACCCTTTAGCTAACAGGCAAACAGCAGTTAGGACATCTTATCATCCTAAACCCTCTAACACTGACCTGGAACACACACACACACACGCACACACACACACACACGCACACACGCACGCACACACACACACACACACACAGCATGTACACAGCATAAAGGCCCTCCCATAGTCGAGCAGACTGTACACAGAGCAGACTCCGCGGAGGTCAGCGCGGCTCTTTGAGCTTTGATCTCAGCGGACAGCAGACCCACAGGTGCGAAGCTACTATATTCTGACGCGCGGACATCCGCGCCGCTGACTTGGTGTCACACAAAACGCTGCTAGAATGTTATCTCCGTTTCCAATATTTTGAAATAAAACTGGTGCTTTTATTTCATGCAATGGTGTTTGTCATTTCAGCACCAGCGCTGTCCACCTCAAGCCTATACGGTACATTGCATCTCGCTGCCTATATACCTGTTATTCAAGTGCGTAAAACTGGCCGTTTTATTATCGAAATATTGGAAACGGAGATAACATACTCTTTATTTTGACATCGGATGACGACGACATGACAGAAGTTGAACAGCCTGGGGACAATTGTGTAAACTGGCGCGTGACATGTAGGAAATTGGTCCGCGGAGGTCCGCTCGACTATGAAGGCTCAAAGAGCCGCGCGGACCTCCGCGGAGTCTGCTCTGTGTACAGTCTGCTCGACTATGGGAGGGCCTTAAGCCTTCACATGTTCAGGCAGCGTTAACTTCAGCCTCCATGAGATTCTGGGGCTGAATCTTTATGGATAGCATGTTGATATAATTACAAGGGAAAGATGCCTTTGTTGATAGTTATTTGCAACATCAATCAGAAATATATAGGGCCATAGATATAGAGGAACAGAAATATACAGACACAGAAATATAGAGACACAGAAATATAGAGACACAGACATATAGAGGAACAAGTTTCAAGTTCAAGTTTCAAGTTTCTTAAAAAAAAAGTATTAGTTGTCATACAAAAATACAGAATACTTTTATATGAAATGCTTTTTTCTGTTTTGCTCTAGAGAGTGTGCTAGATAAAAAATAGATAAAGTATAAAATAGAAAGTCACAAGTACGTAAACAAAAGTGTTCAATATATATACAAAAAAAATTGTAACTGAGTTACAATTAGGGATGTCCCGATCCGATCACGTGATTGGGATCGGGGCCGACTACGTGATTTTCCTAAGATCGGGATCGTCAAAAAAAATTTAAATAAAAATACAAATCTGGATTTTTTCTTTTTCTTTTTTTTACTCAACAAACATGACCATGTTCACGTCTTAAACTCATACTGAGGCCTTAGTTTTGGTTTTAAATTGCATATCATCATTAATTTATTTATTGTCACACAGAGCAGAATAATTTTGCCAAAACAAACCAATAGTATCCAGCTGCAGAACAGCAGACCAGCCACACTCAGACCCAAACGCATTTCCTTTGATTTAATTATACATCAAATGATTTATGTCAAGGATTGCAATGCCTCGCTTGAATGAAGTTAACTTTTCACCTGGATAACGTCAACATTCAGGGTGAATGTAATGTGAGAAATTGGGATAAAAAAATTAAAAATTAAAAATATATATTATTATTTTTTTCTCGGATCGGGAAAGATTGGTATCGGTAGATACTCAAAATCACATGATCGAGATCGGATCGGGAGCAAAAAAATTTGATTGGGACATCCCTAGTTACAATACAATATACAGTACAATGCAGAAATGGGATGAGGTACAACTTAGGGTAAGGTGCAATGAGGTATGAGTTGTAGTGCAAATCTCTTTACCAGTAAATATAAAGTGTGTTAAAGTGTCTAAAGTGGGTGCTACTATGAGTTGTTTATTTAAAGTGAGTGTGTACGTGTGGATGTGTGTGCTGTGAGTGTATTTGATGGTTTGTTACATAGTGTTATTGTTCATTGAGCATCCTGATGGCCTGGGGATAGAAGCTCCTTTTGAGTCTCTCTGTACTGGCCATGAGACTGAAATATAGAGACACAGAAATATAGAGGAACAGAAATATAGAGACCAGAGCAAAAACAATTGCAATAAAGAAAGATATTTGCTGTAATTTCCTGGAACCTGTTCCCCCTGTGCGGTCCATCGGCGGACCGCAAATTACATCTGGTCATAAATCAATATTTTTCAGAGTGTTGTATAAAAGTTGAGATTTTAATTTCAAACGTATTCAAGTATATTAACATCATGAACATGTCACAACAGCATGTAGAATGTATATTATCATCAATACGTTAGTTTAGCAATAGGTTAAAAGTGTCATTAGATAGATTTAACTTTTCGATTTGACCAATTCTATCCGCGAGGGCGACCATTTTGGATATTTTGAACCATGGGAATTGTAGTGTTTTTGCGGCCATTTTGTAGCAGAGTTCCACAGATATGGTTCTGCGTTGAACGTTTTTAAAACTACACTTCCTGGAAGATTTTATGGGGTTCAAGGTTCAGAGTTCTGTATGAATTATTTCAATAACTGTTAATATTCAGGATAATAAGCCACAAAAGGTAATGTTTTTGACGAATATTGAAAGGCTTTCAAGTTTCTCTTCCCTATTGTTAACATGTAGGAACAATTAGATCTGAAATTAGTTTCAAAACAGTTGCACTGTGGGGAAAATTAAAAAGTACAGTAGATTACAGTAGATTTCATTATCTGTTCTTATGCACGCCTGGTGATACTAAATCCAAATTGAACTCGGGTATTTGAAAGATAATATATGTATATATATATATATATATAAATGTGCGAATTGGCTATAATTAGGTAATTTATAAGCCTCCTATTCTATTATTCTATAATAATATTTCAAATTGCATTGGTCCGGATGGGAGAATTCAGTACTGTATCTACAGAACCTTCTGTTTAATCATCTTCCCTTTATTCATTTCCTTAGATTTTTTGTACACGTGATCTCAAGAAGGTACTGAACGAGATGTTTGGTCATTATTAGCATGGTGTTATTCACTGTCAAAATTGTTTCATCACAATTTAAGCAAGCCTAGTAATAGACACAATATTTCTGACACTGTGAATACATTCCCTGAGGTCCGTAGATGTCCCTAGATACCAAGAATATGTAAATGGACCTTGTAGAAGTGGAGCAATATTCCATTTACCTAGGTATATATTTTAGGCGGATTTTCAGAAAATAGGCTCCGGGTGGAAGAGGTTAAATACATAATTTCAATAAAATAGCAAACACAACGGTAATTATTTATTTAAGTACAGTGTATAAGGTTGCACAATAGTGTAACGTTGAACATGAAAGCACGCACACACACGCACGCGCGCGCACACACACACACACACACACACACACACACACACACACACACACACACAGGAGCAGAGGACAGAGCAATCACATATTAGACATTTATGCGTCTAAGCTGGCCCCAAGCTTTCACTGCATAATAAATGGTAAGTATTTTTTTCAAACACAAGGTGGCGCTGGCGTGTTGTCACCCCTATACCAGTGTTTAGGGAGAGACCTGTGATGGATCCTGCTCCCTATTGTTTGATGAATGCTGTCTCTACTGCTCACACTAAACTAAACTACATCTGTCTTCTCTTGTCTCATCTCTCTTGCCAGTGAGAGATACATCTGTGATAAATCTGCCTGTTTTCATCTTGCTGTGTCTAAAAAAATCAACTGTTCTTGTGTTATGATTAGGGATGTTCGATATTGGTTTTTTCACCGATATACCGATATTGTCCAACTCTTAATTTTCCGATACCGATATATGCAGGTTCCCCCCCCAAAAATCAATAATTTCAGGAAACTAACATCACATATCTCTTGTCGTGGAATTAACACAACATTATGCATACTTTTGACAATACAAGTCAAAGAGGAGAAGTAGTTTGATGTATAAAATGTGCATGTTGTGTAAAAGTTGTGTCATTAAAAAAACCGATACCAATCATTTCCGCTATTACATTCTAATGCCAATATCGGTAGGCCGATAATATCGGGCATCTCTAGTTATGATGAAAAGTAATTTGCATCTTGAATAACAGAAGACGTTTGATCTTTAACCTCTTTGGGCCCTGGGATGTTTTCAGTCCTTCTGACCTCTGACCTCTTGACCTTTCTAACCTGTTGTTCCTTCCCTACTGCCTTTGTGTCTCTTGTGCTCCTGTGCTTGCTCCCCTGCCTGCCCTCTGACCTCTGACCCAATAGGGTCTAGACCGCTCCAACTCCTGGGTGCACACCATGGGGTGTAAGAGCGCCCCCTGGGGCACCAGTCCAGGCTCTGCCCCAGAAACCATGCAGGTGGTTCAATAGACCGCTCTCTCTCCCTCACTGCTGAACCATACCTCACCCCAACCTCTCTCTCCCTCACTGCTGAACCATAAATCACCCCAACCTCTCTCTCCCTCACTGCTAAACCATACCTCACCCCAACCTCTCTCTCCCTCACTGCTAAACCATACCTCACCCCAACCTCTCTCTCCCTCACTGCTAAACCATACCTCACCCCAACCTCTCTCTCCCTCACTGCTAAACCATACCTCACCCCAACCTCTCTCTCCCTCACTGCTGAACCATAAATCACCCCAACCTCTCTCTCCCTCACTGCTGAACCATACCTCACCCCAACCTCTCTCTCCCTCACTGCTGAACCATACCTCACCCCAACCTCTCTCTCCCTCACTGCTGAACCATAAATCACCCCAACCTCTCTCTCCCTCACTGCTAAACCATACCTCACCCCAACCTCTCTCTCCCTCACTGCTGAACCATACCTCACCCCAACCTCTCTCTCCCTCACTGCTGAACCATACCTCACCCCAACCTCTCTCTCCCTCACTGCTGAACCATACCTCACCCCAACCTCTCTCTCCCTCACTGCTGAACCATACCTCACCCCAACCTCTCTCTCTCACTGCTGAACCATAACTCACCCCAACCTCTCTCTCCCTCACTGCTGAACCATACCTCACCCCAACCTCTCTCTTCCTCACTGCTGAACCATACCTCACCCCAACCTCTCTCTCCCTCACTGCTAAACTATAACTCACCCCAACCTCTCTCTCCCTCACTGCTGAACCATAAATCACCCCAACCTCTCTCTCCCTCACTGCTAAACCATACCTCACCCCAACCTCTCTCTTCCTCACTGCTGAACCATACCTCACCCCAACCTCTCTCTTCCTCACTGCTGAACCATAAATCACCCCAACCTCTCTCCCTCACTGCTGAACCATACCTCACCCCAACCTCTCTCTTCCTCACTGCTGAACCATACCTCACCCCAACCTCTCTCTCCCTCACTGCTAAACTATAACTCACCCCAACCTCTCTCTCCCTCACTGCTGAACCATAAATCACCCCAACCTCTCTCTCCCTCACTGCTAAACCATACCTCACCCCAACCTCTCTCTCCCTCACTGCTGAACCATACCTCACCCCAACCTCTCTCTCCCTCACTGCTGAACCATAAATCACCCCAACCTCTCTCTCCCTCACTGCTAAACCATACCTCACCCCAACCTCTCTCTCCCTCACTGCTGAACCATACCTCACCCCAACCTCTCTCTCCCTCACTGCTGAACCATACCTCACCCCAACCTCTCTCTCCCTCACTGCTGAACCATACCTCACCCCAACCTCTCTCTCCCTCACTGCTGAACCATACCTCACCCCAACCTCTCTCTCTCACTGCTGAACCATAACTCACCCCAACCTCTCTCTCCCTCACTGCTGAACCATACCTCACCCCAACCTCTCTCTTCCTCACTGCTGAACCATACCTCACCCCAACCTCTCTCTCCCTCACTGCTAAACTATAACTCACCCCAACCTCTCTCTCCCTCACTGCTGAGCCATAACTCACCCCAACCTCTCTCTCCCTCACTGCTGAACCATACCTCACCCCAACCTCTCTCTCCCTCACTGCTGAGCCATAACTCACCCCAACCACTCTCTCCCTCACTGCTAAACTATAACTCACCCCAACTTCTCTCTTCCTCACTGCCATACTATACACACACTCTATTGAGACTCAGACTGATATATCTGTCTAGCCATACTGTACTGTACACTATTCTGACTGATATATCTGTCTAGCCGTACTGTACACACACTATATTCTGACTGATATATCTGTCTAGCTGTACTGTACACACACTATATTCTGACTGATATATCTGTCTAGCCGTACTGTACACACACTCTGTATTCTGATTAGCTGAAGTCATATCGTTCCCTCCTGGTAGCTTTCTTCCAGAAAGCCCTTCCCTTCCCAGGCCCAGTTGTTTGTTCTGCACATAAAGCACCACATTAACTATCAAAGTAGAGAGAAAAAACATAACTCAGATGGTAGGCGAGGTTTTCATCACGCATCAAGTTCAAGTTCTTTAATAGTTGTCATACAGAAGTACAGAATACTTTCATACAAAATGCTTCTTACTGTTACGCTCCAGAGACTGTGCTAGACAAGATAGTATCAAATAACATAATAACATAATATAGCATGAATTTAGAAGAAGAAAATGAGGTCACAGTGTTCGGTATAGACATATGTACAATGTTCTGAGTTACCATATAATATACAATACACAATACTATGCAGTGTACTAATGTACAGTACTATCTAGTGCAAAGCAGAAATGGGATGAGGTACAATTTTAGGTACAATTTACAGTAAGGTGTACGAGTTGTAGTGCAATCCTTCATCCATAAATATAAAGTGTGGGGAGTGGGTGCTACAGTGTGTTTGTTTAAAGTGGGTGTGTGCTATAAGTGTGTGGAGTGGGTGCTACAGTGTGTTTGTTTAAAGTGAGTGTGTGCGTGTGGATGTGTGTGCTATGTGCGTTTGGTGGTTGTTGTTGTGTAGTGTTCATTCATTGTTCGTTTAGCAGCCTGATGGCCTGGGGATAGAAGTGTTATTCATCCTTTTCTCTCCCTCCTCTTCACCTCCTCCACCTCCTCTCCACCTCCTCCTAACATCCTGCTTCCTCCTAATATCACACCATCCTGTGGCTGGAGCATGTTTCTTGTGTGTTTTTGTGTCGGTCAGTATACAGGTGTGCTTTGTCTGCCTTTTTGCCTCTGTGTGTATGTACTTTATGTGTGTACTTGTGTGTCTGTCTATTTGTGTGTGTGTTTGTCTGAGTGTATGTATGTGTTTGTGTGTTTCTCTCTATGTGTGTGTGTCTGCTTCACTGTGTTTTTCTTCATGTGATAACATCACGTCTTGTCGTTGTGTCTTTGCGTTGTCATCGTGACATCAGCCAATAACATCTTCCAGTTAGGTCTGTTGTTCAATCTGATGAATTCGAAAAATGCAAACAAATGGTTCAACAAATCACGTATCACTGTAAACATTTCAAGAGTTTTTTTGTAGAGGTACATTTGATGCATGCCAAAGTTAATTAATATAATTTACTTGTGGGTATGTGTCCTGTATCAAGGTCTGATGACCATATAAATATACCTGGAGCGGGCTGTACATGAAACCAGCCCGTCCAGTGAGTGCCTTAAAGGGGAACTCCAACATTTTGGGAAATTAGCTTATTTAACATCTTCCCTGGAGTTAGACAAGAAGATACATACCTTTTTTGTCTCTGTGCATGCATTTTAGCTTTGGGAATAGACGCTCCGTTAGCATAGCTTAGCTTCATCACTGGAAGTAACCCTAATAACCCTTGCCATAATTTCAGTGCGCCCCCTAACTTTTGATTGCAAAGTCTGACATTGACCCCCTTTTCAGGAGTTGACCTAGAGCCCACCAAGGTCATGCATATCAAGTTTGGTCAATGTCAGACCTTGCAATACACTGTAAGGCACTGTAAGGCTACTGTCCTGCCTCACTTCCAGTGATGAAGCTAAGCTATGCTAACGGAGCGTCTATTCCCAAAGCTAAAATGCACGCACAGAGACAAAAAAGGTATGTATCTTCTTGTCTAACTCCAGGGAAGATGTTAAATAAGCTAATTTCCCAAAATGTTGGAGTTCCCCTTTAAGCACAGGTCCCGGCAGGTAATAAACAAACAGATGCGTTTTCCAAAAAGTTAAATGATATTTATTATATAGTGGGGATTGAAACCCACAGCAATATGCCACAAGGAAGGGAAACAAAACAGGGATATATAATAAGACCAACAGGGAAAAGGGTAAGGGGAGAACAAACAAGGAAAATACAATAAGCTAAACACAAGCCCTAGTGACCTAGTGTCACAGGACACAACCACAAGCCATGTGGTTGGCAGTCTGGGAATCACCCAGCAAATGTACACAACGTGCACAACACAATATAGTTCCACACAGGGGTGGCAAAAAGGCCCAATACAGATATATATATATATATATTTAACAAATTCCACACGGGTGGCAAGTGGCACAGAGGCCACAATATATATATATATATATATATATATATATATATATATATATATATATATATATATATATATATATATATATATATATATATATATATATATATACTCACTTATCTGGTAGCAACACCAACACAGACACAATGCCTACCAGGTAAGTAGTGTGAACATGAGAACACAGTCAATCCCACACAACAGTGGAAACAAAGGGCAGTATGATAATAATTCCACACCGGACCTATCTCAAACCCTGCCCTCTTTTCTTGATCCTCCAATCACAGCTGTCTCTTACCTCGGACTTCCTCGTACAAACAAAGTTTGATCGAGGTAAGCGACAGCTGTGATTGGAGGATCAAGAAAAGGGGCAGGGTTTGAGATAGGTCTAATCAAAGGCGACCTCCAACACTCCACTCTAGGCAGTGACAAGTAACACAATGAGGCGCCCAGGTGTGTGTGTGCTGTCAGGCTTTATCCACCCGTCCCTTGCCATCAGCTGCCACTCATCAGGCAATCAGCACTCTTCAGTGTAGGGATGGGCGGCACCTGGCAAAGAAAGAAAAAGAACAGGCATTATTTTTTTTTATTTTTATTTAACCTTTATTTTACCAGGTAGTCACTTGAGATCAAATATCTCTTTTTCGAGCAAGACCTGAGCAAGGGTCAGAGGTAGAATCCAGTCACTCTGTCAGGCCTCAGGTAGAATCCAGTCACTCTGTCAGGCCTCAGGTAGAATCTGTAACGTCGTCAAACAGCGACCTCGAGGTGTTGTGCTTTGTTTACTCTTTTTTGTTTTGGTCTGACGTGTGGTTTCTAGTAACTTATTACACTGTGGATATCTCCAGACCTCTCTTAAAACAGCCTGAGGTGAGGCCAGCAGTAGTAACCCCCCCTCTATCTCCAGACCTCTCTTAAAACAGCCTGAGGTGAGGCCAGCAGTAGTAACCCCCCCTCTATCTCCAGACCTCTCTTAAAACAGCCTGAGGTGAGGCCAGCAGTAATAACCCCCCCCCCCCCCCCTCTATCTCCAGACCTCTCTTAAAACAGCCTGAGGTGAGGCCAGCAGTAATAACCCCCCCCCCCCCCCCTCTATCTCCAGACCTCTCTTAAAACAGCCTGAGGTGAGGCCAGCAGTAATACCCCCCCCCCCCCCCTCTATCTCCAGACCTCTCTTAAAACAGCCTGAGGTGAGGCCAGCAGTAATAACCCCCCCCCCCCCCCTCTATCTCCAGACCTCTCTTAACAGAGTCTGAGGTGAGGCCAGCAGTAGTACCCCCCCCCCCCCTATATCTCTACTGAAATCTAACCCACACATGAAACTATTTATTTAACCTTTATTTAACCAGGCAGGTAAATTAAGAACAAATTATTATTTTCAATGACGGCCTGACAAGAGGACAAAGGGCCTCTCCAAGGTAACCGGGCAAAAAAACTAAATAAATAGAAAAGAGACAGACTCACAGAAGTAAGGAAAATCATTAAAACAAACAAACAACCAAATAAAAGGACAAAGGGGCATATGAGGCCAAGTCAAATGAGGCTGGGTGACAGCTGCAGGTGTGTCTAAACAACTGCGATGGAGTCCTTTAAAAGTAGTGAGTGGGATCAATTGATCATCAATTTGTCCATTTTCTTTGTCCAAGTCTTTTGCATCTCGTTCCAACTGCTGGGAGCAAATTGGAAGGAGGGTTGACCAAAGGAAGTGTTAACACGGGGAACATCTAGCGAGATATGGTGAGCAGCTCTGGTGTTATAGAGATATGGTGAGCAGCTCTGGTGTTATAGAGATATGGTGAGCAGCTCTGGTGTTATAGAGATATGGTGAGCAGCTCTGGTGTTATAGAGATATGGTGAGCAGCTCTGGTGTTATAGAGATATGGTGAGCAGCTCTGGTGTTATAGAGATATGGTGAGCAGCTCTGGTGTTATAGAGATATGGTGAGCAGCTCTGGTGTTATAGAGATATGGTGAGCAGCTCTGGTGTTATAGAGATATGGTGAGCAGCTCTGGTGTTATAGAGATATGGTGAGCAGCTCTGGTGTTATAGAGATATGGTGAGCAGCTCTGGTGTTATAGAGATATGGTGAGCAGCTCTGGTGTTATAGAGATATGGTGAGCAGCTCTGGTGTTATAGAGATATGGTGAGCAGCTCTGGTGTTATAGAGATATGGTGAGCAGCTCTGGTGTTATAGAGATATGGTGAGCAGCTCTGGTGTTATAGAGATATGGTGAGCAGCTCTGGTGTTATAGAGATATGGTGAGCAGCTCTGGTGTTATAGAGATAATGGTGAGCAGCTCTGGTGTTACAAGGATGACATGACAATTTTAACAAGTGTATCAAATTAGGAGTGGTCAGACCAAGGATGGTTTTGTAAATGAGTGTAAACCAATGAATTTCTCATCAAAAGTGTAATGATGACAAAAAACAGTAAACAAAGCACAGTAACGCGCTGTCATCTTTTGCCTAGAGGTCGCTGTTTGACGACGTTACAGATTCTACCTTTAAAGTATGTTTAGAGACGACGTGAAGAGGCATGCTGGCGTGAAGACGGCATTCGGGCTCAACAGTATCGCTGTTGACATTTACAAAAGTAACCTCTTCAATACCTATAGGCTACAGATTGTGGAGGACCCGCCTCAGACCCACTCCTGTCCCAGCTCCGGGAGGGTCTTCAAGAGAAGCCGCCTATTCTCGGTCCTCGCTCCACAATAGTGGAACAAACTTCCCACCACAGTTAGGACAGCCGAAACATGATCAATCTTTCGCCGTCGATAAAAACACACGTCTTCAATCAATATCTGAAATGATAAATAATTTTTTTTTAAAGACTAACCTTCTTACTGTCTTATACTATCATGTACTCGAACTACTATACTAATGTATTTACTACTATGCACTCAACACTGCAGCACCCACGTTTCAACACTGATGAATATTGTTACTCAGCTGTAAGAGTTGATTGATTGATTGATTGAAAAGTTTATTAACAGATTGCAGAATGGGTACAGTACAGTACAGCTCAATACATACAATTGTTAAGGGGATGCAGACCAGAGAAAGACTTTCATCTTGTTTACATCAGGGTCCCCCATTTTCAATTCATCATAACATATATGACACACACGACATACAGATAGACAGTACTGCTACATCTATACATTTATGACATACCAGATTTGCAAATACAGTACTGTTTGTGATACTAAAAAAATCCAGAAAAAATTGTGTATATACATTTGACATAGAAACTGTACATTGGAGGAGGTTGGATAGGTGGGGGGTGGTTGGGTGGGGCTGTGCATTGGAGGTGGGGGGGGGGTGGGGGGAGTTGGGTAGGGGGGGGGGGACACTGTACACTGTACATTGGAATACTGACATACATTTGACATAGAAACTGTACATTGGAGGAGGTTGGTTAGGTGGGGTGGGGGGGGGGGGGCACTGTGCATTGGAATACTGACAAAGCCATACTTGGTCTTTACTGTACAACTGGGTTAGGACATTTGTAGGGACCAGTTTCGAATTGCAGTCTCTCGTAGGTGTTCTTTGAGAGTGTTTTTGAAAGTGGGTAGCGATTCACATTCCTTTACAGCTTTGGGTAGGGCGTTCCACATTGATGTGGCATAATTGCGAAACGTGTTTAGTCCCTTGTTTGAGCCGAATCTGGGTTTTACATGATTTGTGGAGCTTCCTCTGGTTGTACCCTTCCTGCTGACTTGTCGTACAGAACTTGTAAGTCGCTTTGGATAAAAGCATCTGCTAAATGTAAACTTGAATGTAAATGGAGGAGTCTCTTTTGATTGTCCCAAGACAATAGCCTAAATTAGCCTAAATCTGGCACCTTGGGGAGAGCCAAGGGGCTACAGCCCCACCCCGCGTCTATACTTTCCGTAGCCGCATTTCTGGCAGACGTTCTCTGATTGGCACTGACTGACGCTCTCTGATTGGCCACTGACATGTTTGCCCAATAGCGTGACGAGCTGTGTCTTTGCCCATTTCCGCGTCGAACAGCCTGCAAACTACCTGGCGTTCTATCGCCATGCTCTAAGACAAACTCTAACCTTAACACTTTAAGTGCCGAAAACGTGTTTAGGCGTCCTTCCCCGCCATGCTCAAGTTGCAGAGGACGCCGTAACTCGTCTTTAATATCAATATTTCAAAAATCTGTGATCGGAATGATATTTCCCCTCTGCAGCCTTCACACACAGTTCTGAGCTCCTCTCAATTCTCTAGCGGTTCAAGAGCGCCATCTGGTGGCCGATCGGCAGAAGCGCCAAACAGGAAGTCATGTGGATGAAGTGCTGATCGTCCATATTACTTCCGGGCACTCTCTATAGGTCCCGGGACTCGATCTCGACACAATACATAGCGATCCGTTGCCAATAACTCGATAAACAACATGATTTGGACGTATACTATTATACAACCTGTAAATAGATCGCGTATTTCTACATCCCATAATAGGAATATTTCAGTTCCACGCTCATTGTCCAACGGCGCGAGGAAGATACGGTAAGATTCAGTGTTATTTTTTAACGTGTTCGATATAAACTGCTCTGATGATCATATCACCCACACTAGATGAATGATATAACGCTGCCCACGGAATTATAAACAATCCCCCGCCCATCCGGTCATCATCAGATGATACGTAGAAACTTCTAGAAGTACGTCCAATTGAAATTTTTGATCTTGCACAGATTCCTACCAAACTGTATTTCATCATCAATATAATGCATTTGGGGCTATAAATCACGTTCTGGAGAAAGCTGCAGAAAGAGATGAAAACATACTTATACTTTAGACCATATTTTACTATGAATATGTGAATGAAAAAGTTTAACGTTGCTACACAATGAACAATACATATAGGACCTTGAATGGGCCCTAATAATGGCAATCTAGCAATAGAATTTAAAAAGTTATAGCCCTGCAAAGAAGGGGAACTTCTCCATAGACAAATAGAGCTGGCAAGGGATGGTATATCATGAATTTAACCTTAGGCAATCAACGTGTTAACCAACTTCGAAAGAGTGCCTAAGCTTAACCGTCGAAAGAACTTGCCGTCACGCTCTAAGACAAACTCTAACCTTAACCAACTTCGAAGAGTGCCTAAGCCTAACCAGTGTAGAAACTGCCGTCGGCCATTCAGAGAACGTCTGCCAGAAATGCGGCTACGGAAAGTATAGATGCCCCCACCCCTCTCTGCTCAGTGTCTCCGTCTCTCA
This sequence comes from Notolepis coatsorum, assembly GCF_963971535.1. NCBI lineage: Eukaryota > Metazoa > Chordata > Actinopteri > Aulopiformes > Paralepididae > Notolepis > Notolepis coatsorum. The sequence goes on from NC_140167.1 coordinate 84,438,300, forward strand.
CTCAGTGTCCTCCTAGTGGCCACAAGGCGTGAATACTTTCCCTACGGGGGTTGTCGGTTTGTGCGATCTGATTGGCCACTGACGTTTCTGGTCATGTGACATGTTCGGCCAATTGTGTGACGGCAAGTTCTTTAGCCGGTTAAGCTTAGGCACTCTTTCGAAGTTGGTTAAGGTTAGAGTTTGTCTTAGAGCAGGGCGATAGAACGCCAGCCCTGATTCCAAACTCTAACCTTAACCAACTTCAAAAGAGTCGCCTAAGCTTAACCAGTGATAAACTAGGCGTTAGGTAGTTTGTAGGCTGTTAGACCCGGAAATTGGCGCAGAACTTGCCATCACACGATTGGCACACATGTCACATGACCAGAAACGTCAGTGGCCAATCAGATCGCGCAAACCGAACGCGGAAGGACAACCACCTTAGGGAAAGTATTCACGCGGCATTCAAGTGGAAGCACTCCTCTTAGCCAAGCTCATTTGAACTTGCATTGTACTTTGTGTGCCATGTGTTTTCTTTTCACTATTAGATAGAATAGAATAGAAGTACTTTATTGATCCGGAGGGAAATTCAGCACCACAGATCTCTCACAATAAACATTTAGGTAGTCAAAAATATAAAATAAGAACAAGAATAAGAATACGAATACACAAGATATACATTCTGAAATATGTATATACATTCTAAAATATACAGTACAAAAAATATACAGTAATATACAGTCAAATGTACCAGAAGATATACACAGATTTATACTGTTGCTCAGTGAGGCGTTATGCTGCCCCAGCAGATTTAGCATTAAAGGTGCTATGGATAACATTCAGCCACTAGGTGTCGCACTAGAGCACCGGCGTGTCATTTATCCAATTGGGTGCATTCCATGTGGGAGAAGTAGGGAGGGGATACATGCCTGCAACATGTAGACAACAACAACATTCATTTTGGACCCGCCAAATTTTTTTAAATGAAAAATGTATTAATAAAAAAATGCAATCGTTTTATTCCACACTTAACTCATTGACCACCGGGGATTAGACGGGCCCCCGTTCTAACACTGCCACGCTTTAAAAGATAGGAGTGCGTCATCTTGTTTGTAGAGCTATAACTATATTCTATATTATAGCTATGGATACAATACTATGGCCCATTTGACATCACCTATCTGTCGTTCAATATGTGAAAATGCCAATTCTACTATAAATGTTGTCGTTTCTTGCCTGTACACTGTTATTATTCCCAAATCAAATCTATATCATAGGTATTATATTTCATCATGAATGCATGAAACAGGGGGGGGGGGGGGGTTTGATGCTTTGATCGTCACCAACGGCATACGTTGTGGAGTAACGTTACACACATATCTAATTATCTACCCCGGAGTTAGACAGGCAGATACCCTTTTCTTCTCTGTGCATGCAGTAGTAGGAGTAGGAAGACCCACACCGTTAGCCTAGCTTAGCATCAATCACTGGAAGTAGGTTAGTCCAGCTAGCCTAGTTCCCAACAGTCACGAAATACACTCCAAAACGTTCCTGTATTGTGACCTGTGTATTTACCACGTGGAGAAATTAGACATTTTCGTCATCTAAGCAGATACAAAAAAATATATAGATTTGACGAACCACTGCTGCCTGAGCACAGTGATTTCACGCATCACCTGGAAACTATGTGCTAACTATCTGATGATATCCACTTCACTCAATGAAAGCGTGTTTCCTGGTAAATACTCTAAAATGCAGAGTATGTATCTGCTAGTCCGGTTCCACCGCGGGAGCATTCATGGCATTCTGTCTGATATTCAGTGTCTTTGTTCCGTCACACCTGGCAAGTCACTGACGTTGAGACGCTTTCAACCCGTTGTCCTCCGTCCACGTCTTTCCACTGTCTGCTGTCCTTCTCCTCCCAATGCCACTTCCTGCTGTATCTGAACGTACTGCTAGATGTTAGTCGTGAGAACACCACTATAAACTGTCTGTCTGTGTGGGTGTGTTTGTATTTGTGTTTGTTTGTGAGACTACAGACCTCAACCCTGTGTGTGTGTGTCTGTCTGTCTGTCTGTCTGTCTGTCTGTCTGTCTGTCTGTCTGTCTGTCTGTCTGTCTGTCTGTCTGTCTGTCTGTCTGTCTGTGTGTTTGTGTGTGTTTGTGAGACTACAGACCTCAACCCTGTGTGTGTGTGTGCTCCTGTTGTCCTCACTAACCTTGTCATCATGTTCATCATGTTCATCACCTTCATCAGGTCCTGGAGCGCAGTGGTCACCGCATGTCCTCCCACACTGAGAGCGCCAGCTTCTTGCAAACTTTAACAGGACGGTTGCCCACCAAAAAGGTAGAAAGCCTCTCGCACACAGGGGGAGGAGCCAACCCAGCCCTCACCCCCCTCTCATCTCCTCTCCCCTCCTCCTATTCGCCTCCTCGTCTGTCTGTCTGTCTGTGGATGTGTGCCTCTTGATTGGTCGGTGTTGTATCTGGTGGTTTGTAGAGTCTTGTTATTGGGTGTCTCAGTGTCGATGTTCCTTGTCTTTTGAATGTCCATTACGACTGGATCTTTTATTTAGCTGTTTTTATTATGTTGTTTCTGTACTAACTGCTCTGTAGCACCTTGGACAGCTGTTTTATTATGTTGTTTCTGTACTAACTGCTCTGTAGCACCTTGGACAGCTGTTTTATTATGTTGTTGCTGTACTAACTGCTCTGTAGCACCTTGGACAGCTGTTTTATTATGTTGTTTCTGTACTAACTGCTCTGTAGCACCTTGGACAGCTGTTTTATTATGTTGTTGCTGTACTAACTGCTCTGTAGCACCTTAAACAGCTGTTTTATTTTGTTGTTTGTCTTTTAATCCAAACTCATGTTTCAGGGTTGGCAGCCACAGCGCCTCCTCTGGACCATGTAGTGTATATTAAAGTACTGTTATGATAAGCAGTTCATTCTTTTTCAATAATCATCAGGGGTTCCAAAATGACCACCCGTCTCGTAGGGTTGTCACTTTAACAAAAAATCGAATTCGATATTCGTTGCAGAATTGTAGAGGAGTTCGAATTCAAATGCGAATTTCAGCGCCAAAAAAGGTCTTTAAAATGGCACGACTAAAAATAAACATGACCAGTAATTATTTGGAATACGTGTAGGTCAGCTACTTAATGGTGGACCGACTCACTCGCCTGCTGCCGTCGTTGATGAAAAACAATCCGCCGGAGCATCACGTTCTGTGGAACAGATAAATGTCCAGACTCCAGACAGCAGCGTGATACAATCCCCATAATTATGTGCATTTCCGAGAGTCCGAAAAATCCGTTGTCCCTCGTATTAGCATATTATATAATCCTCATCGCCAATATTGTGTATCATAACTTCACAAGATAAGACAGTTTTCTTTTTTTTCAAATTCGAATTTCTCCGTTCATGTTCGAATCTGGTGTTTTTATGTAAATTAAAAATTGTATTCGATATTCGAATATAATGTGACAGCCCTACTGTATCTGCAGCTTTCTGAAATTCCTGAACATGACAGATTATGAAAACAAATGGTAATAATCAAATCATGTTGCATGAATGGAAGAGGCCTATTAGTACATATTTATATATGCAAAGCACCTCATAGATCAGCAATGTGACTCACTCACTCACTCACTCACTCACTCACTCATCACTCAGTCATAGTGGGATTCTTAACTCATTTACTGCCGGGAATTAGACGGGGCCCCGCTCTAGCACTGCCACGCTTTAAAAGATAGGACTGCATCACCTTGTTTGTAGAGCTATAACTATATTCTATATTATAGCTATGGATACAATACTATGGCCCATTTGACATCACCTATCTATCGTTTAATATGTGAAAAAGAATAAATTTTTCCATCCATACGTTCACGTGTTATAACGTGGTGAATATAAGTATGGTTTTAGTGCGGTCTAGGGTAACTCCCGAAATGCTGAGTTATAGCCGTATACGTCAATTCCACTCTAGACGTTGCCGTTTCTTGCCTGTACACGCTATTATTCCGAAATCAAATCTATATCATAGGTATTATGTTCCATCATGAATTCATGAAATGGGGGGGGGGGGTAGTTTCTGATTATTTGATTGTCAGTAACGGCATTTGTATTGAACACTAAAAACGCTTATCAGCCCAATCGGTATAAAAGCATTGCGGGATCAAGCTAAAATTTACGTCAAATCGTCCTTACCTGTGATCGGGAGTATTCCAAAAATAATATTCCAATTATTTGATCGCCATCTGGTAAATCCAATGTCCATTTGGTCCACGGCATAATCCACCACAACATATGGATCGGGGATATTTGACACGCTTCAATGGAACCGGGAGAACCGTTCGCCTCGCCCGACAAGGAAAAATTAAACCCAAGACATTTGGCCATTCCACAGGCCAAGATACAAGGTTACAAAGGGTGCTCGATACCGCCGTCTAGCGTGATGCGGCCGGTATTGCACTTTGGCATTCTCAGGATGATTCCCCATGTTAACACCGAGTCCATGTCCCTTTAATGAATAGAAATATCGTATAAAAGAAATAACGATCAAATAACGAGTATACTCGTTGTTGGCGTTCAACGATTGGCGCCCAATAACGAGTGAACTCATCGTTGGCGGGGAATGAGTTAAGGGAACATATTGTGGAACCCCTGTGGTTAAACTGATATTATCTGGTGATACTCTATAGTGTGTAGATTTACTCCATTACAGTTTGGTTCATTGAGATATAGAGATGTGTATAACCTGGTGCCTCACTGTGATCTCTCTCTCTCTCTCTCTCTCTCTCTCTCTCTCTCGTTCTCTCTCGCTCTCTCTCTCTTTTTCCAATATCCATGTCTCTCTTCCTCTCTCACTCTCTCTCTCTGTGTCTCCCTCTCTCTATGTCTCAGTTGTTTCACGAGGAGTTGGCTCTTCAGTGGGTGGTCAGCAGTGGTAGTGTGAGAGAAGGAGCTCTCCAACAGGCCTGGTTCTTCTTTGAGCTGATGGTAGGAAACAGCCATATAATAACAATAACAACGACAACAACGACAACAACAATCATATAGACAATTTAAAGTAATAATAGCTGTTCTCAGGTTAAACTGAAGGCTAAATAAGAGCTGTCCTCAGGTTAAACAGAAGACTATCTATTAACACATTGACTGCCGGCTATTATCCTCATCCTTAGCAGCTGACGCCAGCACTGTAAACGGTGGGAGTCGCTCACCTTGTTTGCAGGGCTATAACTATTTAAATATTATAGCTATATATGCAATACTATGGCCCATTTGACATCGGGTATCTATCGTTCAAGATGTGAAAAAGGAATATTTTTTCCATCCATACATTGTCGTTTTATACTGTGGTGAATATAAGTATAGTTTTAGAGTGGTTTAGAGTAATTCCTGGGAGGCTAGTAATAGGCCGCGACGCATATTATACTTAATCTATTGACATTTCGTCCCTATACACGCTACAATAAAAAATTTAAATGCATATGATCGGTATATTATGTTCCATCATGCATGCATGAAAGGGGGGGGGGTCGTTTATGATTAATTGATTGTCAATAACGGCATTCGTTAGTACAACAGCGTACGTTGATCAGAGCGATGGCTATGGACAACCAAACTGAAATTAACGTTAGATTGCTCTTACCTGTGGCCGATGGACTGCAAAAAGAATATTCCAATTATTTGATTGCCATCTGCTAGATCGTATGTCCATTTGGCCCACACCATAACCCCCAAAAGCATAATGATTCTGGCGTCCCGAAGGCGAATCAATGCAATCGAGTGTGTATCTTGATCCACGTTACAAGATAACTCCGCCCGGAAGACATTCAATGACGCACAGAGTCACACTTCCTTCAGAAAGTAAGTGCAACATCGGCCGCATACCACCAGGTGGCGGTATCGGACCGTTGCAATCTCAGACAGAGTGCCACACATTTCCACAGCACAGCAGGATGAATTATGAATGGAAATAGCGAATAAAAGAAATAACGATCCAATAACGAGTATACTCTTTGGCAGAATTCGATTTGGCAGGCTATAACGAGTTGACGAGTTGTGTTAACTGTCCTCAGGTTAAACAGAAGACTAATTGTTAACTGTCTTCAGGCTAAACATAAGACTAACTCTTAGCTGTTCTCAGGTTAACCTCTTAACATGCGCCCCGAAAAGCGGCCATTTTCTTTTTCACTTTAAAGGGGAACTATCTTATAAATGGCCTTTTCCAGTGTTTAGCATTTTTTCTAGCAATGTGGGTTTGTATCAATGGGGTCTATGTCTCTAATTCTCATTTTGGCGCATTCATCCAGTTTACATGTCACGAGATTCTCCCCCACTGAACTAAACCATTCTGGAACTTACGCGTACCTCTGACGTGTAAGAATTCTCATCTGCATAATAACGCCCCCTCTATGGTTGTTGCGCACACTCAACCATTCGCTCAACAACAGAGCGAGTGGAAATACTGACACTTCCTCAAACGGGTTGACGTGGCGCGGGTGCCGACTGGGGAAACACACACACGCAGTCAGGACACAGACTGTGACGAGCAAGCGAGAGAGAGAGAGGGATACGGAGCATTTTACACACTCCCGACTGTGTGTGTGTGGGGAAACACACGCAGTCGGGAGTGTGTGTAAAATGTTCCGTATCCCTCTCTCTCTCTCTCTCTCTCTCTCTCTCCCTCTCTATCTCTCTCTCCCTCTCTCTCGCTCGCTCGTTTTCTGCTCTCTCTCTGTCTGCACTTGCGTCACGTCAACCTGTTGCAAAATATCATAGCGCACACGCACACGCACACTCCCACGCGTATTCCGATCCGTGCAATAATATTCACGGGGTATATATTGTCATTTGAAACAAGTTACCAATGCATTGTCCCGTGGGATTATGCCCCCCTGCGGCAAAATTAATTAGTCTCCCTCTCTCTCTCCCTCTTTTTGAAAAAAAAACTTACAGATGTGTTCCATAGACTCACAGGAATTGTGTAAAATTGCCCAAATAGTGAAATAAATTGTAAAACAGTTCCCCTATAACTTGAGGACTGCATACTTTTTTTGCAAAGCTTATCTTTATACATTATGTTTATAGCACATGCATAATCCTGGTCTCTTTTGAAAGATAACATTCTGAAGTTTCTTACACAATAAAGAAAAATCACTTTTAGTGCTAATGAAATAGAGTAACATAGGGCTGAACTTGAGTTAAACTTGAACTTGTGTACTCACGCTTTTCTGTAGTAGTTGCAATATTCCCAAATTCTTTTTAAATAGATATAAGCTGGAAAACACTGTGAATCCATAGCCTGAAGTCTTATTTAGTACAGGTCCAAATTTGATAAAAGTCAGTTCAGAAATGAGTCTTCTAGAGAGATCCGGGTAAAACGTGTGCCAAGAAAAAAGCTCTCCATTTCCTCGATTCATTTGGATTTTTTTTCACTTCTGGTTTTCGCTCGTCACCTTTCACCTAGATATTTTATTCGCACACCACCATGTGGGATATCATTGGAAAGATTAGCTGTTCTCAGGTTAAACAGAAGTTTAACTGTTAGCTGTCCTCAGGTTAAACTGGCTAACTATGAGCTGGTCCATGTCTTCAGGTCAAGAGCATCATTCACCATCTGTACTTCGCCGACCGGCTGGAGTCTCCCAGGAAGAACCGTTTCCCAGAGCGCTTCATGGACGACATCACTGCCCTGGTCAGCACCATCGCTGGGGACGTCGTCTCACGCTTCCAGAAGGTACGACAGGACTCGAAATGAAGGTCATCCTGGCGTTCCAGGATGAAAACAGTTACCTGTATGTCAAAGCCTTGGGATTTGGGACAGTTGGTCAACAGTTTGGCAGCATCTGAGCTGACAAGGATCCATTCAGTACTGGTTTTCACTGTGGTTCCAATGTCACATGGTCATATTAAAGGAGCACTTCACCAAAAAAATGCTGATTTATTTTGCACATAATCTCACACATATCCAAAAACATTAAAAACAGTTCATTCATTAATTTAGTTTGACAGTTATTGAGAGTAAATTACTTTGAATATGGCCACCAGTGATGTCATCGGGGACATTGGATCCTTGTGTTGTGTGAATTACAGCTCAATTCAATGATAAGGTAGCAGTCCCTGTAAGACAAGGTATTGCTGTTTCATCTACTGTACATCATTTCATTGAGCTGTAACGAGAAATGTTTGTTGGTCAAAGGTTTGCATCATCAGAGTGTAACTTGCTGCCTCGAAGACTTGTTGTTGATGGTGAACATGGTTAAAAACAATAGTGAGTGGAACAGGAAGTTGCTGATGGAAATGGTCAGCGCCAATGAGGCCTATAGGCACTGTCATCATCCTGTGAGTCAGACTATGTCCATGAGGTCCATCACATTGTCCATGTGACCCCTGACCCCTGGAGCTGATGGTGAGGCTGAACACCAGCCTGACCTTCTTCTCTGTTGTACAGATACATCACAGTTTATTATACACACACAGATTTGAGAACAATATCTGAGCCTTGAATCTGAGCCTTGACCTCTGACCCCCTCTCAGGACCTGGAGCTGGTTGAGAGGTTAAACACCAGTCTGGCGTTCTTCCTCAATGACCTGCTGTCTGTCATGGACCGAGGCTTCGTCTTCACCCTCATCAAGACCTACTGGAAACAGGTACTTGGTCTAGATTTACTGGAAACAGGTACTTGGTCTAGATTTACTGGAAACAGGTACTTGGTCTAGATTTACTGGAAACAGGTACTTGGTCTAGATTTACTGGAAACAGGTACTTGGTCTAGATTTACTGGAAACAGGTACTTGATCTAGATTTATTGGAAACAGGTACTTGATCTAGATTTATTGGAAACAGGTACTTGGTCTAGATTTACTGGAAACAGATACATGGCTAAAGCGCTTTACAATTTGTTCCTCACATTTTTACCCATTCACTCACATTCACACACCGATGCCAGAGGCAACCATGCAAGGTGCCAACCTGCTCATGGAGAGCAATTAGGGGTTAAGTGTCTTAACAGATACTTGGTCTAGATTGACTGGAAACAGATACAGTACATTATCTAGATTTACTGGAAACAGATACTTGGTCTAGATTGACTGGAAACGGATACATTATCTAGATTTACTGGAAACAGGTACTTGGTCTAGATTTACTGGAAACAGGTACATGATCTAGATTTACTGGAAACCAGTAAATAATCCTTCCAGCAGTAGCTAGCAACCCCTCCTCCTATCCCCACTCAACTTTAACCCACGCATCAGTAAACAAAGTGCAATATGGAAACAAAGTGCAATACCAAGAGGGGCTACTTTGCCCAGAAATCGTCATGATATTAAATAGTATCTTGTAGGGGTGGACGGTATAAACGGTATACGGTATAAACGGTATGAATTTGCTCTACGGTATGGATTTTGCCTATACCGTGTAACCGGTAGTGCAGCTCTAAAATAGCAATGACGTCATGTAACCACAGCGCGACTATTTCACTCGCATTTGCCCCTAAAAATAGATAGAATTAGTCATAGATAATAGATATGTGCGAACTGGAAAAAGTTATTTAGGAGGCTTCGCGCAGTGGGCGTGCCAGCCCCTCCCGCACGCATGTAAACACGGGTCTACTAGTACTAGTCTAGTGGGACGGGACGTCTCCCTGAGCTAACGTTAGCTTAGCTACCGTTACAAAATGACCCAGTCAACTATTCACTTTTAGTTTAATACATGATGAGGCATTGTCTAACCGAACGGTATCTAGTCGGCCAGCTACCGATAGCTCCTGACATCAACAAACGCTCCATCAAGTCTAGTAGAGAGTAGACGTGTATGATAGCTCCGTTAGCCGTTAGCTCACGTTAACACAAGTTAGTTCACCGTTCAAAACGAAATGTCCCATTGAACTAAATAATTCACTGAGGCGTTGTATTAACGTTATATATCCGGCTACAGATAGCTCCTGATATCAATGTCTTATAACACTGATTCGATGCGTATTCGAGCTGAGGGCTTGTGAATGTGATTTAACGTTATACCAATACTAGGGCCCAGCTGCAGCGCCGGTGAATCCTGGCCGTAGCTCGAGGCTACTCGAGTATAGGTCCAGCTGCAGCTCCGGAGAATCCTGGCCGTAGCTAGAGGCTACTAATGTACACACAGACAGTGGAGCTTGTTGCGTGGTGGCGATGTCTCGCAGATAATACAAGTACAAGTCTAATTATATAATATATATATTTTATATAAAAAAAAAAAATTATATAAAATTTAAAAAAAAAATTTAATCAAAAACGATGATACCGTGATATATACCGTTACCGTCTATGCTTCAAATTATACCGTGATATAAATTTTAGACCATACCGTCCACCCCTAGTATCTTGTCATACTATTGTTGGAGCGACAGTGGCTCAGGAGGTAGAGCAGTCGTCTGGTAATCCGGAGGTTCCCGGTTTGATTCCCACTCCTCCCAGGTAGCGTGTCGAAGTGTCCTTGAGCAAGATACTTATCCCCTAATTGCTCCCCATTAGCAGGTTGGCACCTTGCATGGTTGCCTCTGCCATCGGTGTGTGAATGTGTGAGTGAATGGGTAAAAATGTGAGGAACAAATTGTAAAGCGCGTTGGATAAAAACGCTATACAGATGCAGCCATTAGTTTTCCTAACCATTTTGCCGTGATGAGCACACGGTGGTCTAACGGCATGGGAATTAAATAGGAAACCAGGTTGCTGTTCTGTTTTATGCCACCAGGAGGCGCAAAGTCGACGGGCGGCTGTCTGTTGACTTCCTCATCACTGCAAGTTTCAAGTTTCTTTAATAGTTGTCATACAGAAGTACAGAATACTTTCATACAAAATGCTTCTTACTGTTACGCTCCAGAGACTGTGCTAGACAAGATAGTATCAAATAACATAGTATAGCATGTAAATTAGAAGTAGAAAATGAGGTCACAGTGTTCAGTATAGACATATGTACAATGTTCGATGCAGAATAGACGTAACTGAGTTACCATATAATGCCTTGCATTATATGGTACCATGCATGCCTTTGTGTTGTTAACAGGCGAGCCACTGTCAACGTTGGCACGGCGCGAGACTGACTATTACTGAGCGAGAGAGAGAGAGAGAGACTTGTTTATTCAAGTTAGTTATACAGTATAATATGGCCACCAGACATATTCTCTCCGTCACAATTGAAATTGCATTTCTCTGTCGCGCAAAAGAGGAAATGCACATTCAACGCACAGAACAAAATGCGATGCCATTGTAACAAACGTGTTGGCACCCTGGGTTAACGATGAGGTGAAGAGATATGTTGAACTTGTTGTTGTAAGTTAGAACTGTCCTAGTTGTCTCTCGCTATTACTGAGCGAGAGAGAGATACTTGTTTATTCAAGTTAGCTATACAGTAATAGCTAATAATAGTAGAATATGGCCACCAGACATATTCTCTCCGTCACAATTGAAATTGCATTTCTCCGTCGCACAAACACTGTTTTCTTTTACTTTGAAAAATGTCCACTTCCGTCTCTGTGCCTCACTTGTTCAATGGACCACTGCACTTCCGCGTTACAGTACATTGAGCTCATGGAGGAGATGATCCAATAGATTTCTATATGCCTGAGTCTCCTGAACACGGCGCGACCAATCCAAAGTCGATCAGCACGCTCTCGGCCGAGCTATAGTCACTTTTTTGCACCTACTCCCAAACTATGCACGCGCAGATTGATAGACCTACTGTAGACTCCGTGGGCATTAATGTGCCATTTGATGCACACGTCAACCAACTGTCTAAATTATGTTGTCTTAATGTCTGTATTATGCAATTTAAACTAAATGAAATTAATGATTATTATCAACAAAAGCAACGTAATTGTTTCTGAATACACAAGTGTGTACAATCAACTGTGTTGGCCCTGTATTCTGATGTGTGTTCATGCAGGGAATGTCATTTCTTGATGAATTCGAAATTGGGGACCCTTATGTAAACAAGTCTTTTTCTGGTCTTCATCCTCTTAGCAGTATTGAGTATTGAGCTGTACTGTATTGTACCCATTCTGCAATCTGTTAATAACGTTTTCAATCAATCAATCAATACATTCTTGTGGACCTATACAACAGACAAGAGTATGTGTTGAGCTCAGCTGAAATCCGACCCTAACAGTTGAACCAGGAAGATTATGCAGGCCAAGGTGTTACTTTGGAATGCATACAACCTCCCCATTTAAATGCAAATACTGTAGGCCAGGCAAGATGACTACAAATGTCCCCACCTTCCATGCTCTGCTGAGGAACGTGATGTTTAAATTTATGTGTGGACTATTAGTGTAAAAAAAGATAATATGTGCCATTAGTGATGTAAAACAAAGTGATACAAAGTACTCCTCTGATTTGTGGAAAGCATTGGACACAATACATGGATACAGCTGAGCATGTACCTTAAGAAAAAAATCACCACGAATTAATTAGGGCTGACCTTCGATTTTTTTTTTGGAATTCGAAGCTTTGGGGCCGAGATTCGATTTTAATTAGAAGCTTTGAGGAAAAAAAACCTTTAATAATTTTTTTAATTATATATATTTTTATAATCGAATTTTATTTTCATATTCGAATCCCATGCCCATCGAACGAAGCTTCGAAGTATTTAAGACAGCCCTAGAATTAATATAATTATAATGAATGCCCACAATGGTGACTAACACACAGCCAACACGTTCTGTTTCGTAATGGATCTCGCTCAGCGTCACGACTGCACTATACTTCACTCGTGCACGCGCACTGAATAAAAAATTCCACAATGTACCTTTACATCCCAACATTCGTCTGGCCACATCCCTATCAGCTTACCTTCATAAGCAGGTGTGTGGTCACCTACTCGCCTCCTTCTTCGCTTTCACCACAAGGAAGTGCCTTCGGTAGATCCCCACTTGACGAGGTTGTTAGTAGAAGAAAGTTGGAAAACAAGAGATACGTTGACATCATATCTTTATTTTCTCTCTCACTATTTTCGAGAAAATACGGCGATATTGTCTTCGTTACTGGAGTGTCTGGAAGATGATGATCATTCTACACCTCCACCGGTTTTTTCGTATTAGGAGCTCACGCCGCTGACATGCTTCCCAACTACAATCCTGCTTGCTGTGGCTGGATGGGGTAAGACCCTCCCGCAACACAGCTGGACTGTAGGACGCACCGACTGTTGTGAGAAGCGGTGGGTTCCAGGTTGGGTATGTACTGTTTTGATTGCGAGCTCTGGTTGTTGTTGATGTTAACCCATGATGATGGGTTAGCTAACAATTTACGAAACGCCAACCCCAGGCTAAAGTCCTCTGCTCGGCTTAAAGCGGTGGTCGGAGGATCTTGGCCTGATGCCCATGATGACTAATCTAGTGGCCCGCGCTAGGTTCTGGTGATCCCAGGATTCTAGAGCGGATGCTTCTCTGTCCCATGTAGGCCCCATCTTTCATATACAAATGAAAGTTTACCCTAACGAGGAAATGTGGGCATAAGAGCTTCTTTATCGGAAGTTCCATGCTCAAAGGGCCCCGTGTGTGTCTGGATCACCGTTGAAACTGTGTTCTGACATCTCTTTTTTTCCCCCTGTTAGGGAAGAGATTGGGACAGCGGCCTGTCTGAAGTGTAGCTTGTTATGTCATTGTATGCAGTTCAGGTGATAGCTGTTAGCTTGCGTGCTAGTTATGGGCTACTGCCAGTCAGCTGTTAAGCCGCGCAGCTGTTAGCTGCGGCATTAGCTCGCTGTGTGTACCAGGCTGGTATACGTTAGCTTGTTGCTATCAGCCGATCGGCTGTTAGCTTAATGCTACACTGTTGAACGTTCTGAGACTATAACATGCTTTAAACACTCTGACTACGACGTCATCTTTGACAGAGGATGTTAGTCGAACCTACCGGGAGCCCGGCCGGCGAGGACTGCGTCAACAAGGAGAACCGTAGCGGCGGGGTGGAGCAGCGACGCTGCCCGTGTCGTCAACACAGGAATGCTGTGTTTACTATCGGTGCCCTGTTAGCCAGACTGCAGTTCGCTTGATCTGTGCTCATGGTAGGAAAGGTCCCGATCAGACCTTAAAACGCGTCTTCTTCCTTCCCTTCTAATGTTTTGTAATAACGATGTTTTCCAAAACGGGTGTTGCTGCAATACATTTAGGATACGACGCGAGTTGTGTGTGAATTGTCTTGTCACTGGTATTAGCTTCTCCATGCAAATCGGGTTTTTTGTTACATATGTAAAAATGATCTGGTTTGTTGTGTTGAGAAACATCATGTGTGTTCATGTACCGTGTACTCACAACTAAGGGGGTTATTTAACCTATAAAGCTATGCTTAGTGACATATGAGTGAAGAATGAATTATTTTCTCAGCCTGTAATGACAATGAACAGTGTGTCACATATTAACAGGTTTACCGTTAAGGGTACCATATCAAGGGTAAGGTAGGAGGGGTGTTCCCCCCCGGTTCCCTGGGGACTTCCCCACCCTCCTCTCAGACATGTTGTTTACAATATATTGTGTCACTGTGTTGTGGGATACGATGTAACCCTTAGCTTAGTTGCTGGGGTTGTGCTAAAACCGCTTGAGAAACTATATTTTCCTAAAGAAAAGATTGTTTGGTCACTTTTCGTGTGTGCTTAGCAAGGCCTGTGGCCGATACTAATCGAGAATTGTGTATTCTCTCATTATGAAAAACGGCGTTCCTCTGTAGAGTGTATTTGCCATTTTTTGTGGTGATAAAGGGTTGTGTGTGTCTTGTGATCTACAACTGGGTTAGGTTGGCCACAGAAGCACATGTGTAAGTCTGGTACCGGGGCTCTTAAGGGGGCCCTCTCTATTCTGTGTAAAAATCAGATAGCAGGTTAGCACATGAGCTGTGTGAAGCTGTTAGACACTTCATGTAGCTGACTGTGACTGTGTCATGCTCTTTTTTGTCATTACATCGTATCATGGGTGTGGGGTCGTAAAGGGGTGAACTGGTAATCCTTCCCTCCCCTTTTTGATGGGCAGGGGTTACAACCTCCTGTCCTTCAAGGTTCCTGTCACGTTGCTGTTCGGCACGTTACAGGGTAAGAGGGGGGGGGGGGGGGGGGGTGTTTCCTCGTCCCACGCCCTGGAAGATTGGGCGTGTGCACCGCAGAAATTCCCCCGCCATAGAGTACGTCACTGTGCGCGTCTCTGTTGGTAAGACTTCTGTGAGCTGTTCAGGTCCATATGATGGATCTGTTTCAGGGAGTGGTCAGGGCTCCTCCTCACGAAGCTCCTACTCGGGCCTTCTGTGAGTTAGGACTCTCCTTCCCTGTGAGGGAGCCTCCTCAGAGTTCAGAGCCTCCTCCTCAGATTGTCAAGGTGAGTAGAACTTAAAAAAGGAGTCCTGCTCTATTGTGTGTGTATTCGATTCAATTCGATTATTGAGTGTGTATTGGTTCAGTGCCTCCTCCTCGGAGAGCCCTAACCCAAAATATTACATGGCTCAATGTTGCAATATATTCTTTTCAATCTATACAGCTCGCGTGGGAAGTCTCTCTGGGGATTTCCGTCTCCTCCCTATGGGAGGGTGGTGGGATGTAAAAATGTAAACAATTTTTACCCTCAGCGTCGTCACGAGGGATTCATGTCAGTCTGTGTTCTTTCTTTTTTGAATAAAAAGAGGAAGGTACATGAAGCACGACGTCTCCGTGTCGTTCTCTCAGGCGACTTGGAGGAACAATGTTTGGTGTCTTGCTAGACTATCCATTGATGTGTTTGGGTCTCGACGCATACATAGTGCTGGCTCAGGTGTGTTTCTGTGACAGAATCACACAGGGGCTAAGTGCGCCTTGGTTGCTTGTTAAAACAGCGTTTTTATAGGGCAACTGGGATGGAGTTTTGTCTCTTCCAAGCGCCAGTTTACTAGGTTGTCTCAATGAATTCTCGTTCATATCTGGGGGATGTTAACGGAATAGATCTGAACATAGGTAGAGGGGTCTCACGCCCTTGGGGTGGGCCACTGAGCACGGTCTAAATGGGGACCGTCTGGGTGGCGCCCTCTTTTCATGTTTTAGATCGACACGCATACCTACCCCCTCTCCTGGAGTGGGCATGTCGGCGTGGTTAGGACACGGGACTGGTCTGGTCCGGGTGTCACAGGGTTAGGCGTTATGGAGACCCTTTGTTGGGTACATGTTGTACTCTGCACTATCGTAATGGCTTACGGCCATGCCAACCTGTACACGCCCGATCTCGTTCGATCTCGGACGTTACGCAGGTTCGGTCCTGGTTAGTACTTGGTTGGGAGACCGCCTGGGAATACCAAGTGCGGTGTGCTTAGGGCTGGTTCTCCATTCTTTTCGCTCCTCTCTCACGCGTGGCGAAGAGGGGGCTGTTGGGGTGGTCTTGGACCTCCTCTGGTAACCCTGTGCTTCCCGTGCCGCCGGGCCCGGTCCGAAGTAAAGTTTCGTTGATACCGTAGGCCTGGGATAACCCTTTTTTGAAAACTGAAACACTTGTACTGCGGTATAGCCAGTGTATGCCCGCAGGTGTGTTTTGGAGGTTTTTCTTGAGGGGTTATAGGAACAACCACCGCATATGGTAACGACAGGTTGGTTGGTTCCATGGTGTGTTGGAGCAGAGTCAACTCCCGGGTTACCCGGTTGAGTGTGCCCCTGCACGTTCATGACGTCTGCCAATCATGTCAGCCTTCTCTGCCTCAACCCCTCTGGGTGGGTTTTTTTTAATGGAGGCTTTGTCATGGTGATCAACAACGCCAGCATACGCCCCTTCCGCCGGGGCGGCTGTTTTCAGCTGACTCCTTTGGCGCCTGTCTCGTCCGCAGTGCTCCAGGCTCAGGTTACAGCCTGTTGCCTGGTTTTCCCCGGTGCGCTGCCTGCTTCCGTTGGTTAACCTTTTTTGTGTGCTTACGGCCATGCTGACAGCCTGTTCTGCAGGGTCAGTGTGCCAGGCGGTGTGCTATTGGGGGGAAAGGGCCCGCTCTTGGAGGGGCCTTATCCGAATACGCTGGCGATGTGGGGGGCGGTGTCACTAAGTGACCACCTGGTGGGGTCTTGATGCCTGGCGTCATTGACCTCTCCGGGCCCCCGTTTTCCAGGGGATCCAGTCCCTTCAGTGGGTCTGGGTCTTCCTTCGCGCTCCGCTGCTACGGCCTTGCCACGGGGTTGGGTTTGTTCTTAACCCCGTGTTTTCTGGGGGCAGTAACGAGGTTGTTCCTTCCGTTCGTTCCCGGGTGGCATGCGGGTTGTGCGTGTGTGTAGTCGTGGGGTCAAGACACGGTCTGCTCACCCTGTGCGTTGAGTTGCTTGAGTGCCTCTTCGCACGGTCGGATCCGTTTCCCTCCCGTAAACCTCCAATAGGGAGGGTATCCTCCATTAGGGAGGGTCTGGGGGGCTCGGTCCTCCCCGATCTGATGGTTGTGGGGGGCCTCAGCGGGGTACATTTGTCGGGCTATGGCTCTCGCTCAGCCTCCCTTGTGCAGTCGTGACGCTGAGCGAGATCCATTACGAAACAGAACAATAGGTTTAAACTATAACCAAGTTCTGTGGCCCTTGATCTCACCTTGTGGTGAAAGTTTGGGAAGGAGGCGAGTAGGTGACCACACACCTGCTTATGAAGGTAAGCTGATAGGGGTGTGGCCAGACGAATGTTGGGATGTAAAGGTACATTGTGGAATTTTTTATTCAGTGCGCGTGCACGAGTGAAGTATAGTGCAGTCGTGACGCTGAGCGTCACCATTACTCACAGAACTTGGTTATAGTTATAACCTATCGTTATAAATGCTGTGTGTGTATGCTTGAGAAATATCATTATAGTAACTCTAACACATTTACTCCAGTGGAAATGTTTGCGTGTTTAAACAAACTTAGTTACTCGTATAGTGAGGTAGTGAGCTGAGTTGAAGACATTGGTGGAGGTGTTTCCTGTTTCATAATAAAAGCGGTGCTACGAAATTTCATAATAAAAGCGGCCGCTTAAGATTTTTTAAACACGAGAGCTCCTGCCGTTTCAACGTTGACAGTTATCAATTGCTTGCGCCCAAAGGACATTTAATAAAACGAGGCACACAATACATGTATTTTAGCCAAAACACGTGGTCAGAACACAACATTGCAGTGCATTTTGTCCATTCTCTCTCTGCCTCTCCCCCACAAAAAGCTTTGTAGAGCGCGGAGCTCCTCCTAATGAATGAACAGACAGCCGGCGCATCGGGCCGTTGTCACCAGCTGTATTCAAGCGTTAATACGGTGCCCAAACGTTGGTCGACAGACAATTAATGGCTGCATCTGTAAATGCAGCAATTTTTTTACCATTTTTCTTCCCGTAATGATGCCTCTCCCCAGGTCTCCACCAAGCTGTACGCCCTGCAGAGCAGTAATGCTGCTGCCTCTCCTCCCTCTCCCCAGGTCTCCACCAAGCTGTACGCCCTGCAGAGCAGTAATGCTGCTGCCTCTCCTCCCTCTCCCCAGGTCTCCACCAAGCTGTACGCCCTGCAGAGCAGTAATGCTGCTGCCTCTCCTCCCTCTCCCCAGGTCTCCACCAAGCTGTACGCCCTGCAGAGCAGTAATGCTGCTGCCTCTCCTCCCTCTCCCCAGGTCTCCACCAAGCTGTACGCCCTGCAGAGCAGTAATGCTGCTGCCTCTCCTCCCTCTCCCCAGGTCTCCACCAAGCTGTACGCCCTGCAGAGCAGTAATGCTGCTGCCTCTCCTCCCTCTCCCCAGGTCTCCACCAAGCTGTACGCCCTGCAGAGCAGTAATGCTGCTGCCTCTCCTCCCTCTCCCCAGGTCTCCACCAAGCTGTACGCCCTGCAGAGCAGTAATGCTGCTGCCTCTCCTCCCTCTCCCCAGGTCTCCACCAAGCTGTACGCCCTGCAGAACCCCACGCTGGAGTCCCTCAGACTGGACTTCCTGAGGATCATCTGCAGTCACGAGCACTACGTCACCCTCAACCTGCCCTGCAGTCTGCTGACACCACCCGCCTCTCCCTCTCCCTCCGTCTCCTCCGCTACGTCACAGGTCAGACACACTCCCTCAGCCTGCTCCAGTTACAGACAGACAGACAGACAGACAGACAGACAGACTCCCTCAGCCTGCTCCAGTTACAGACAGACAGACAGACAGACAGACAGACAGACAGACAGACAGACAGACAGACAGACAGACAGACAGACAGACAGACAGACTCCCTCAGCCTGCTCCACTTACAGACAGACAGACAGACAGACAGACACACACCCTCCATCTGCTCCACTTACAGACAGACAGACAGACAGACAGACTCAGCCTGCTCCACGTACAGACAGACAGACACACTCCCTCAGCCTGCTCCACTTACAGACAGACAGACAGATACACTCAGCCTGCTCCACTTACAGACAGACAGACAGACAGATACACTCAGCCTGCTCCACTTACAGACAGACAGACAGATACACTCAGCCTGCTCCACTTACAGACAGACAGACAGACAGACAGACAGACAGACAGACAGACAGACAGACAGACAGACAGACAGACACACACCCTCAGCCTGCTCCACTTACAGACAGACAGACAGACACACTCCCTCAGCCTGCTCCACTTACAGACAGACAGACAGACAGACAGACTCAGCCTGCTCCACTTACAGACAGACAGACAGACAGACAGACAGACAGACAGACAGACACCCTCCGTCTGCTCCACTTAGACAGACAGACAGACAGACAGACAGACAGACACCCTCAGCCTGCTCCACTTAGACAGACAGACAGACAGACAGACAGACACCCTCAGCCTGCTTCTCTTACAGACAGACAGTATTAATATTATATTGATACAGTTACAGCAAGTATCGATAATATATTACAAAAGATACACACACACACACACACATATATATATATATATATATATATATATATATATATATATATAGATAGATAGATAGATAGATAGATAGATAGATAGATAGATAGATAGATAGATAGATAGATAGATAGATAGATAGATAGATAGATTTTTTAAATCCCATTTTACTGCAACAAAAATTATTGGAATGCTGTCTCTCTCTACTGTCTCTCTCTCCCTCTCCCTCCCCTATCTCTCTTTCTGTCTCTCTCAGATTCAGATTCAGATTTCAGATTCAGAGTTTTATTTGCCACATGGAAGCAATACAATCAGTTTTCATACAAAATCATAAATAGTTATCTTTCTCGCTCGCTCACTCTCTCTCTCTCTCTCTCTCTCTCTCTCTCTCTCTCTCTCTCTCTCTCTCTCTCTCTCTCTCTCTCTCTCTCTCTCTCTCTCTCTCTCTCCTACAGAGTTCTGGTTTCTCTACACATGTCCAGGATCAGAAGATAGTGAACATGTTTGAGCTGTCGGTTCCGTTCAGAGAGCAGCATTACCTGGCCGGTCTGGTTCTGACTGAGCTGGCCGTCATACTGGACCCAGAGAACGAGGGGTTAGTACTGCGTCTGTGTGTGTGTTGACCGATTAATCGGAATTTCATCAACATTTCTATATGGCCTTAACTCATTCACGGCCATAAACTGTCCCCTGCCGCTTCAGGCCAGCTTAAAATGGTAATTTTCGCTGTGTTTCATGATGTTTGCAGAGCTGTGTGTGTTCTGTATTATAGCTGTGGAGACAATGGTGTGGCTCATTTGACAGACACTACTTGTAGTCCAACATGGAAAAAATAGTTTGTTTCTACACACTGTAGTTTGTAGTTTATTACACGCTAAACATCGCACATTTTCAAGATAATCCACTCTTTTTCCATAGATCGCGAGATAAAACATGTTATGTGCAATAAGCCCAAACCGTTCTGGTTGATCCCCTGAAATCGTTTTAACTCAAAACCGTGATCATGTTTGTTGAGCATGTTTTACATCCGGTAAAACACAAAACTGTGATCATTAGAAAAACATGTTTCAGGTTCGGTAAAATAGACATAGAATATACCTTACCTTAGCCAGAAGGTATTCCAAAAAGAATAATTCCATTCCAGTTATCGCATCGCCATCGCGTTTACCAGTGTATATGTCTATACACGTTTCGATGGGAAATACGCTTCTGCAACGGAATTTCGAGGCAATTGATGTGAATCTGTTCAAGCAGGAGGAGGAGCCCTTACCAAAAAAAAAAGGAAAACGTGTATCCACGCCAAGCCATTCCAGTTCAAAGGTAGGCGATACTGCCACCTGGTGATATTCGATCGGCATTACAATTCCAACGTATACAAACGAGCCAGGGATGGCTAAAATTATCCGGATTATGATTTAGAACGGGGATCAGAGGGAAAATATCAAAGGATCAAAACCTGACTATACTCGGGCATGGCGCTGAATGAGTTAATGCAATAACCAGAAGAGGCTGTGATATTTGATGAAGGCAAAATGTGTCAAAATCCCATTCTAAATTAAGTAACAAAATCCCATTCTAAATTAAGTAACAAAATCCCATTCTAAATTAAGTATCAAAGTCCCATTCTAAATTAAGTATCAAAATCCCATTCTAAATTAAGTATCAAAATATCATTTTAAATTAACTCATTGACTGCCACACTGTTTTCCCATCTTTACTCAATGACGCCAGCGTTATTGACCATTTTCGCGATGTTTGTGCGGACCCATCGTGTGTTCTGTATTATAGCTATGGAGACAATAGTATGGCTCATTTGACAGGCATTGTTTATAGTGCAACACTGACAAACCAGTTAATTTCTACATACTTTAGTTTGTGCACTATTACATGCTAAATATCGCCCCTTTCCAAAAATAATCCAGTATTTTTTTCTAGATCGTGAGATATGACATGTTATATGCATATACCCAAATCGCTCGGGTTGCCCGCCTGAAACCTATATTATTTCCAAATCAAACGTATATACCACATCTATAGATGTTTCTTCACAAAATCATCAAGGGGGGGGGGTCGTTTTACGAAGCTGCATCGTTACCAAAAGCATGTTTTAGGTTAGATAAAAGACGACGCTGTCATCGATACAAAAGCATGTTTTAGGTTCGGTAAAATAGACCTAGAATAGACCTTACCTTAGTCAGAAGGTACTCCAAAATGAATAATCCCATCGCGATCGCAATTATTCGTGTGCATCGGGCACAGCTATAATACGGGAAACAATAGCTTTCAGGCGATCGGATCTCCGACAGATTGCTGTGTGCTGATTCCATTTGTGCATCTGGCTGCAGGAACCCCTCCCCCAGAGACTAGAGCCCCAGTTCAAAAGGTAGACGATACTGCCACCTGGCGGGATTCGATCGTCATTGCAATTTTAACATAGGCAGCGGTGCCAGGGAGACACAGACAGGTCCGTGCGAGTGTTTAGAATAGGGATCAAAGGGAAAATATCAAAGGATTTAAACCCGAGAAATCTCGGGTATGGCGCAGTTAAGTATCAAAATACCATTCTAAATTAATTATCAAAATACCATTCTAAATTAACAAGATAATTTTTATTTTTTTAAAGAATACATCCACAGAGCCTTTAGAAAGGTGTGGAATAAAAGTATTGCTTGTCCCCCCAAAAAAGTATTGATTCATTAATTTACCATAAAAAAAAATATTTTGTGGGTCCAAAATGAATGTTGTTGTGTGCATGTATCTCCTCCCTACTTCTTATATCCCCATGTGGAATGCACATGATTGGATAAATGACATGCTGGTGCATGAATGTTCTCTATAGCAGGGGTTCCCAAACTTTTCAGGCCAGGGCCCAGAAAATAAGACGTCAGAGAGCCGCGGCCCAATGCACATCGTCGGGCTTTTTTTTCTTTTTTTTTTGCCAGGCGATCGATTTTTTAAGCCAAATATCACTTCAATCCTATTAAGTTAGTTCAAGTTAGTTATTCATTTATATGTGCTATTTATGAGAGGGCTAACTTGTTGCAAAATAATAATGATAATAATAATAGCCTCATTAAAATACTATTGTTGCTTCGGTTGTTTTCAGCGTTTTATGTGCATAATCTGTTATTTAGTTTGAAATGTTCGTTGAAATAAGTAGATTTTTCGTTTTTGTTTATTTATTAAGTTAATATAAAACCATATAGTCACATTTTAGAATACAATAGAATAGAATTTTAGAATACAACTAGAAACACTGTCCTGGCCTGCTTCTAAGTTCAGTGGCCTGACAAAAAAATAAAAAACAAAAAAAACAAAAAAAAATAATTTTTTTTTTTTTTTAAATCATCTCGCGGCCCACCCGTGGCTGCTCGCGGCCCACCTTTGGGTCGCGACCCCGACTTTGGGAACCACTGCTCTATAGCACCTTTAAATACATGTTCAACAACAAGTTGGGTACTATTACTACTACTCAGTTTATGTGTCAATGTGGGAAATACAATTTTACAGATTTGTAGTTGAACTATAAATGAGCTATTCTATTAGTTGATAGTTAATATATTCATCTGTAATAATAATAATAATACTAGAGGTGGACATAGATTAATTTTTTTAATCTAGATTAATCTATCTGCAATCCTGGATTTAATCTAGATTAATCTAGATTAAAATGGCTAAAAAACAAAACAAAAAAAAACTGCCAAAGGCATTCAAAATGTGTGTTCTACCCAAATAATGACCAGAAGTAAGTCCTTACTTTTTCTTTCCTCCTTATGTTTCTCAGGCCAGGTGGCCCATTACACCATGAGCCCATCTACCGTTTCCAAAATGCATTACAGACTGTTTTATTTGAAGTTGTTTTATTCAGAAGTTAACACAAATAAATAATATTACCAGTACAGTACAGTATCTAGCACACTCTCAGGAGCAAAACAGAAAGAATCATTTCAAACTTGAACTATGTGACATGGCTTGAATCAACTGCTCCAGTGGAGTTGCTCAGTGGCCAATGGTGTCAACTGTGGTTGTACTGGGCAGCTCCCAGGTGTGAATGGAACTGTGTGAATGTGAAGCAGGGCGTTCCTGAAAAAGAGCATCTGTGCTCAGCGAACCTACCCTGGGTAAATAAAGGTAAAAAAAAAAAAAAATGTAAACAAATTTTTTTTTTTTTTTTTTTGATTAATGCGTTAATTATATTATCGCGCGATACTAGTATAGCGTTAACGCAGCACGTTAACGCCGTTAACGGCCCAGCTCTAAATAATACATTTAATTTATAACGCACCCTACATTCCTGAGAGTCTCAGAGTGCTACAGAGTTAAAAAGAATAGAATACAAATGGATATATAAGAAAGAAGAACACATAGCAGAACAACATATGAATAAGACATAAAAACTAATAAAAGGCCTTTCTAAAAAGGTAGGTCTTGAGTCCACGTTTAAAAGTATTAACAGTTTGTGGTGCTCTCAGGTGGTTGGGGAGAGCATTCCATAGTCTGGGCGCGGCCGAGCAGAAGGCTCGATCGCCCATGGTGTGCAGCTTAGTCCTGGGGGCTTTAAGGAGGTAGGCTGTGCCGGAGCGGAAGGAGTGTGAGGAGGACTGGGGGGTGAGGAGTTCTTTGAGGTAGGCAGGGGCACCACCGTGTACACACTGGTGAGTGAGGACGGAGACCTTGTACTCGATCCTGTGTTCCACGGGGAGCCAGTGAAGTGATCTGAGGGTGGGGGTGATGTGGTCATATTTGCGCACCCTCATCAGGATCCTAGCAGCGCTATTCTGGATGGTCTGCAGTTTTTGAATGCTTTTATTAGGGATCCCGATGAGGAGTGCATTGCAATAGTCCAGCCTGGAGGAGACGAAGGAAGGCGTGGACAAGTTTCTCAGAATCTGCCAGAGTGAGTGAGGAGCGGAGTTTTGAGATGTTCCTGAGGTGAAAGAAAGAGGTCTTGCAGATGTATTTGATGTGAGTCTCGAATGAGAGGTGGGGGTCCATTTTCACGCCCAAGTTAGTGACAAGGGTGGAGAGAGGAATGTCCTGGCCGGAGAAGGAGATGGTGGTGATGGTGGATGACCGGACCTGGAGTGGGGTACCAACTAGCATGGCTTCCGTTTTGGAGCTGTTGACCTCCCGATCCGATCCCGATCATGTGATTTTGAGTATCTACCGATACCGATATTTCCCGATCCGATCAAAAAAATATATTAATATATATATATATATATATATATATATATATATATATATATATATATATATATATATATATATATATTTTTTTACTTTTTTTTTTGTATTCAACAAACATGACCATGTTCAGGTCTTAAACTCATACTGAGGCCTTAGTTTTGGTTTTAAATTGCATATCATCATTCATTTATTTATTGTCACACAGAGCAGAAGAATTTTGCCAAAACAAACCAATAGTATCCAGCTGCAGAACGGCAGACCAGCCACACTCTCAGACCCAAACGCATTTCCTTTGATTTAATTATACATCAAATGATTTATGAGGTTAACTTTTCACCTGGATAACGTCAACCAGGGTGAATGTAATGTGAGAAATTGGGATTAAAAATAAATAAAAAATAAATTATTAAATTTGGGTCTGAGAGTGTGGCTGGTCTGCCGTTCTGCAGCTGGATACTATTGGTTTGTTTTGGCAAAATTCTTCTGCTCAGTATGAGTTTAAGACGTGAACATGGTCATGTTTGTTGAATAAAATAAAAAAAATAAAACAATTGCCGATATTTTTTATTTATTTTTTGCCGATCCCGATCTTCGGAAAATCACGTGATCGGCCCCGATCCCGATCACGTGATCGGATCGGGACATCCCTAGTAGAAACCTGTGGTTCATCCACGCCTTAGTCTCCTCCAGGCAAGCAGTCAGTGTGGGGGGTGAAGATGGTGAAATTCGAATGTACAGCTGGGTGTCCTCAGCATAGCAGTGGAACGCCACACCGTGCCAGCTGATGATGCGGCCGAGGGGGAGCATGTACAGGGTGAACAGCAGGGGGCCGAGGACAGATCCCTGGGGGACACCACAGGTGACGGGGTGGGTAGAGGATGTTGCACCTCCCAGGGAGACACATTCAGTCCGACCAGCCAAGAGGGACTGGAACAAGCCCAGGGCTAGGTCACGGAGTCCGACGTCGGAATGGAGACAGTCCAGGAGGATAACATGATCTACCGTGTCAAAGGCAGCCGATAGGTTGAGAAGGACCAGAATGGATGGGGTTCCAGCATCCGCCGCCATCAGAAGGTCGTTGGTGACCCTGACCAGGGCTGTCTCTGTGCTGTGCGCAGAGCGGAACCCAGACTGGAACTTCTCGAAGATGTTGTTGTCTCTGAGGTGTGCTTGGGAGATTGGAGATGGGCCGGTAGCTGACGAGGGCCTCTGGGTCCAGGGTGGGTTTCTTCAGGAGGGGGGTGATGATGGCAGTTTTGAGAGCAGGCGGAACGTGGCCAGCCTGCAGGCAGAGGTTGATGGTGCTGGTCATTAGGGGACCAATAGTGCAGCTGTTGGCTTTCACCAGGGCTGTAGGGAGAAGATCCAGGGCACATGTAGATGACTTCATCCTCCCGATGATGGCCTCGACCTCACGCTGCGTGGTGTCACTGAAACAGCGGAGGAGCTGGGAGACTTCAGGCTGTGGGACAGCAGGTGGAGCAGGTGAAGAAGAGGAGCCGGGGAGGAGAGAGTGGATGCCCTCAACTTTGGCTGTGAAAAATGACATAAAGTCATTACACCGCTTCTCAGTGGTCTCTCTGTGTGCCTGGGTTTGGGGTTTGAGGAGGTGGTGTATGGTGGAAAAAAGCTGTTTAGAATTGCCGGGGCTATTGTTAATGATGTTGGAATAGAACCGTGACCGAGCGTCCTTCAGGGCTTTGGAGTAGGCCTTTTGGTGCTCTCTGTGCACGGTGAGTCCCGACGTAGTGAGGCGTCGCTCAAGGACACGGCCAGCCACCTTCATCTCCCTCAGCTCGCCGGTGAACCAGGGGGCAGAGCGTGAGAAGTGAACGTGACCATCTTAGATTTCACAGGGGCGTGAACATCCAGGAGGCCACTCAGGGCTTTGTTGTAGTAGCCTACTGAGTCACTGGCTGAGGAGAGGGCAGGAGGGGTGAGATGTTGGAGATCCAAGGCCAGAGCGTCCAGGTTGTTGTTTTTTATGTTTCTGAAGCAGATCTGGCACTTGGGCTTTGAATGGGGGGGGGGGGAGGCAGCATCTCCATGGAAACGGCCATGTGATCCGACAAGCCCGGGTCGTATACACATAGGTTGTAGTGCTGTCAGGCGATTAAAATAATTAATCTAATTAATTACAGGATTTGTAATTAATTAATATAATTAATCACATTTTAATCGCATAACCATTTTATGCCTGATATTCTATATTCTATAATCATATTTCAAATGGCATGTGTCCGGATGGCAGAATTCAGTACTGTATCTACAAAACCTTCTGTTTAATCATCTTCCATTTATTAATTTGCTTAGATTTTTCAGGTCTGGTAAATTTTTGCATGGTGTTATTCACAGTCAAAGATATTCTCATTTGGTTCATTACAATTTACTCAAGCCTAGTAACAGACACAGTATTTCTGACACTGGGAATACATTCCCTGAGATCCATAGATGTCCCTAGAATCAGATACCAAGAACATGCAAATGGACCATATTAAAAAAAATTGTCTGTAAATGTGTATTATACGTTCTTATGGAGTCAAGTGTGTGCCCCCTGTCATGTGGGGACGTGCACGTGCTGTGTCAGGTTGACACTGTCCAGCATTTGTAAAAACTCTGATGCAGAGTGACATGAGGGGGTGTCAACATGAATGTTAATGTCACCGAGAATTACCATGTTTGCAGATGTAGTACAGAGGGTGGTTAGGAGGTCATGTATTTCGGGAATAAATGCTGGGTTTGGTTTGGGTGGCCGGTAGATGACCAGTATGGTCATGGGGAAGGGGGGTTTGCACCTTGCAGCAAGGCACTCGAATGAGGGGAGCTGGGGCAGGGGGAGGGGGAGGGGGGTCCGCTCTATTTCACCTCCATGTAGAATGGCCACACCACCGCCACGGCGCCCCCCGGAACTGTACAATCTGTCTATGTATTATCTATCTATCTGTTTATCTCCCTCTCTCTCTCTCCCCCCTCTTTCTGTCTCTCTCTCTCCCCTATCTCTCTCTCTATCTCTCCCCCTCTCTCCCTGTGTCTCTCTCTCTCATCTGTATTTATCTATATCTATCTATCTATCTATCTATCTATCTATCTATCTATCTATCTATCTATCTATCTATCTATCTATCTATCTATCTATCTATCTATCTATCTATCTATCTATCTATCTATCTATCTATCTCTCTATCTCTCTATCTCTCTATCTCTCTCTCCCTCTCTCTCTCCCCCCTCTTTCTGTCTCTCTCTCTCTCCCCTATCTCTCTCTCTATCTCTCCCCCTCTCTCCCTGTGTCTCTATCTCTCATCTGTATTTATCTATATCTATCTATCTCTCTCTCTATCTCTCTCTCCCCCCTCTCTCTGTCTCTCTCCCTTTCTATCTATCTATCTCTCTCCCCCCTCTCTCCATGTGTCTCTCTCTCTCCCCCTCTCTCTCTCCCCCCTCTCTCTGTCTTCCCCCCCTCTCTTACTCTCTCCCTCTCTCTCTCTCTCTCCCTCTTCTCTCTCTCTCCCCCCTCTCGCTCTCTCTCTCTCCCCCCCCCCCTCTCTATCTCTCCCCCCCCTCCTCTCTCTCCAGGATGTTTGGTCTTCATAAGAAGGTAGTGAGTGTGGTTCACAACCTGCTGTCCAGCCACGACTCTGACCCTCGCTATGCCGACCCTGAGGTCAAGGCCCGCGTGGCCGTGCTCTACCTGCCACTCATCGCTATCGTCATGGAGACGCTGCCTCAGCTCCACGACTTCACAGGTAGAAGGGTGATAGAAGAAAGACATACATATAGAATACAATTAAATCTGAATATAAAAATATGAGAAGTAAACAGTGTGAACAATACAATTAAATCAGAATATAAAAATATGAGAGAAGTAAACAATATAATTCAATAGGAATTAAAGAATATGAAATAAGTAAACAATACAATTCAATATGAATATACAAATATGAGAAGTAAACAGTATAAACAATACAATTTGGGCCGACATGAAGCTGTGAATTGTGCTGTGCCAATCATCTGTTGTGATCAGTGATTTCTTTAACACATTCGGGGCCACTCTATACGGCCAGCATATCAAAACAAACTTTTATTGTGCGCGAGGCTGTTTGTAGAGCTAAATCTATACTTTATATTATTGCTATCTGTCCATTCTCATTGTCAATTGACACTATAAACCATCCCTTCAATATGCCTTAAATAAAAAAAAATGTCATCAATACGTTCCCATTTTATAGCGTCGTGAATATGAACGTTATAGCAGAATGTTCTGGGGTATTTCCTGGAACGCGAGATATAGGGTGCTAAGCTAATAACGTTAAATCAAATGGCGTTTCGGCTATAGACAAGCTAGAGCTAAAACTCAAAATGCATATTGTCGGTATCATGGTCCACCATGAATGCATGAAAGGGGGGGGGGGGCGTAGTTTCTGATGATTGATTACCAATAACGGCATTAGCCTCAGTAGCCTTATTCGCTGACCGGGTGGATGGCTATGAGAGCAAGGCCCGATCGGGCTGTAATTGACGTCAAATCGCTCTTACCTGTGGATGGTTGGACTGCAAAAAGGATTTCCCAGTTATCGATCGCCATCTGGTAGATCCATATGTCCATTGGCTGATGATATATTCCTTTACTGCATACTGAATTCAGCGTCCCATAAACTATTCCAGGCCATCGGCTACACGCATAGCTTTAGGCTAACAGAAAAGTCCATTCATAAAAAAAAAGAAAAAAAAAACACCGGTCTGTAACAGGGAACACACTGCATTATCGAGACAGCGCCCCTACAAGGATCTGGCCGGTAATGCACTTTTCCGAATTCCAAGAGTAGGGTAAATCTGCAGTGCCGCTCTGTGACATTGAGTAGGATATTACAATGGAATAAAAGCCAAAACAACCTTAAGCGTTGGATCCGAAACACATATATATACGTGGTTGGCCCCGAATGTGTTAAAAGCTTTTGAAACTGGAATCAATTGCTGACGAGACTATCGAAGAATTGGAAGCCTTTATTGACGCCAGGTTCCACAATATGTCAAACAAACAACCAGACAACAAACGCATGGGTGCCTGCTTCGGTGTCTATATGTAGACCTGCTTGTGTGTATTGTGAATTAATGTTCCTTGTGTGTGTTTGTTTGGGGGGGGAGGGGATTTTATATTTTATGTCTATATAATATCAGTGTAATTTTGCTTCCTGGTGAATGGCCACATGCAAGCCCCTAGAGGATTTTTAGGTAATTCTCCTACACATCCATTTGTGGATTGTATTGTATTATATATGTAATTGTTTTTATATGTGTAAATAAACAAACAATATACAACTACAAAAACTGGATCTATTAGATCAATTGATAACTGATATGGAAGAAGTAAAGCAATCTGTGGAATAACTCCCTAATTGAGGTGCTAAAGGCTGACAACGTACCCCTCCTGGCTGGAGGTGAATGGACTGAAACATCAGACAAATGAACTCCATGAAGAGAAAGATAGAATGGCAATTGCTATTCTGGATATTCAATGCAGGAGCATGAGAGAAAATGTAATAATGCATGGAGTCCCTGAACAAGAGAATGAGACCTACCTGAAGACTGAAGAGATAGCCAAATCTTTTCTCGAAGACGAACTGAAGATGAGGACGCAGGAGGCTGAAGCTATTGGCTTTTCCATAGTCCACCGCATTGGGAAGGCCAAGCCCGGTCAGCAAAATGAAGATGAAATCCTCTATCATGGCCAAGGGTAGAGAGCTAAAGGTAGAGAGCTAAAGGGGTCCAAGTATTCCATCAGTAACCAGTTTCCACCTGAGGTCCTCCCGAGAAGCAGGTTATGACGGAGGCTTCCCATAACCCTAATCACCAGAAAATAATACATTTTAATTATATTCATAGGACGTATCTCACACCTAGGAAAATGTGCGTATGGGGTTGGTGGCTGTCTCTCAGTGCATTTTGTGCGCTCTGAGGGCCACTGGCACTTATATGCACATGTTTTGGGAATGTCCACCAGTGGCTTGTTTTTGGAAATCTATAACAACTAAACTTTCAAACATATGTAACCTGACAATTCCACTTGCAGCAGCGACACTGCTCCTAAATGATATATCACTACTGCCGGCCTCCATACAACAAAGAAGAATCATTCTGGCGGGTGTTACAGCAGCCAAGAAACTGATAGCCATGAGGTGGAAACAACCTGAGAGACTTACAATGATCAATTGGTCTTTGTCATTTTTGGATGTCATTTACATGGAGATCTCCACTGCTCGGGTGATTGGAGTTGGGCAATCCAACATTGAACTGTGGGCCTCTGCGGCCGAGTAGGTAAAGGCCATGATCTAGCGGCGAAGCGGGGTTGGGGTGTTGGTCCTGAGGGGTGGGGGGGTGGGAGTAGGGGAAGAAAATGTTTTTGTAATGTCTGTGGCAACTTATTTTATTTTATATTCTGTTTTTATTATTTATATTATTTCTATTGATTGTCATTATTGTTATTATTATTCCTGCCGTTATTGTCCTGTGAAGTCTTGTCTATTATTGTTGTCCATTATTATTATTGTATTGTGTTTTGTCTTGTCATATGAAAAAAAGAAAAGCAATGCAAATATTTAAAAACGTTATTTTTTTTTTTTTATTCAATCTGAATATAAAAACATGAGAGAAGTAAACAGTGTAAACAAAGGTGCAGATGAGGGCCTGTATGCCCAATCGGTTATAATATATGTTACAATAAAATAAATATAGGCAATAGATAAAAAAGGGAAGATTTAATATTGATATTGTGATACTTCAGTCGTATACAGTCGTAGTGATGCCCAGTATACATAGTGATATTATTCACAGTAAAGATGCATACTATAATAGAGCATCAGGCTGTAGCAGATCAACTCTATATATTCCTTCGGGAATCCTTAAATAATTTGTATTTATTTTAACACAAATTCTAATCTCTCTTCTACAGTATACCATACATATTAATTTATTTATTTAAACGGTATATATTTAGAAAATATATGTATATATGTATATGTATATATATATATATATGTATATATATATGTATATTTGTTAAATTGTATACAGTATATATGTAAAGAGATACAGTATATACAGTATATCGTCCCTCCCTCCCTGTACCAGAGTCCCACAACCTGTGGGGGCGGGCAGGGGGCCCCAGGCGGCAGGGGGCGGCTCAGAGG
>NC_140167.1:84473182-84485682 GCF_963971535.1 Notolepis coatsorum
CTCTATGCTCTGCTTGGAGCCAGACTTTGGTGCCAGTTATATTGAAGCCTGTATTACAATTCTACATATACCAGCTATCTGAGGAAATATACACCAACCAATATATCAGGGTCATAAACGAGGAGACGGTTGATCCCATTCAACTCAATGTCGGCCAAACTGAAAGTTCCACACTTGGCACCAATGTGCGTTCACGCTCTACACTGACATGATGACAGATAGACAAGTTAGTTAGGTAGGTAGACAGGTAGGTAGACAGGTAGGTAGACAGGTTGGTTAGGTAGGTAGACAAGTTGGTTTGGTAGGTAGACAGGTTGGTTAGGTAGGTAGACAGGTTGGTTAGGTAGGTAGACAGGTTGGTTAGGTAGGTAGACAGGTTGGTTAGGTAGTTAGACAGGTTGGTTAGGTAGGTAGACAGGTAGGTAGACAGGTAGGTAGACAGGTTGGTTAGGTAGGTAGACACGTTGTTTGGTAGGTAGACAGTTTGGTTAGGTAGTTAGACAGGTTGGATATACTGTTTGGTCAGTAACATGGGTCTCCAGTCCCTCCGCTCTGCAGTAAACAGAAGCCCCTGTCTTTTAACGTCACGCTGCGACCACTAACCCAACCAAAAGCCCTGTTCTGCTAACGTCATGGTGCGACCACTAACCCAACCAAAAACTCCTGTCTTTTTCTGTCCATCAATCCATCCCATCTATCTATCTATCTATCTATCTATCTATCTATCTATCTATCTATCTATCTATCTATCTATCTATCTATCTATCTATCTATCTATCTATCTATCTATCTATCTATCTATCTATCTATCTATCTATCTATCTATCTATCTATCCGACTGTCTATCTATTCTCCTCTCCATGGTGTGTTGTTGTGTCGTCGTGGTACAAGGCCCATGTTGTCTTCACCATGCAGGGGAAGAAGGCCTTTGAGAGGATGAACAGTCTGACATTCAAGAAGTCTAAAGACATGAAGGCCAAGCTGGAGGAGGCCATCCTGGGCAGTATAGGAGCCAGGCAGGAGATGGTCCGCCGTAGCAGAGGACAGCTAGGTACGCACGCACGCACGCACACGCACGCACACATAAACACGCACACATAAACTCACACACACACACTCACTTACCCCCACACACACACAAACACACACAAATAAACACACACATAAACTCAAACGAACACACACACATATTGTAACTGAGGGGTACAATTCCCTGACTGTATTGTTAGATATGATACTTACTACCACTACCTCTTGTACTTTAGACTCTGGCCACCCAGTACTAGGCATAAATAATTATGGTAAACACTCCCACGTAGATGAAACGATCCAACACAAATGTACCAAGTCGAAAGTCTGCGTTTAATAATAATTAATACATAGCAAAAGGTATGTAGAGCAATCACTTAATTACATTTATGATTTGAAATAGGATGCACTTTTATGGCAAATGAGTATTCGTTGGTATATCAATAGAGAACGTCCAATCTCTGGTGGCGCAGGCGGTAAATATGCAACCTGGAATATTTAAGGAATAATAGCAATGATACTTTAATGATTATAGAACTGGATACACTAGGGGGGAATTCCGGTCGCTTGTAAGACAACTGGAGAAGGGGGGGGGGGTAGAGTCTGGCTGTATCCGTCTGGCCGAGGGTATCCTGGGAGAACCCACGGTTGTGCGGCTCGGTGCCTCAGCGATCCTCGATCCACAGATGAAAGCAGTTGGACTCTCTGTGGGCCGGCTTCCTCCGGTCCACGATGGAGAGACGTGAAGCGACCTCGTCGTGTAGAGCGTCTCCTCACCTGTCGTCCTCTCCGGGGGGGGGGTTTCCAACACACGGCAGTGTTGGTCTTTATCCATAGAATAATCAGTGTATACAAAGCATAATCCGTGCCTGGGAAGGCGGGCTGTCGTCGGTAGAATAATCCGGTATGCAGGTCCACTCGCTCGTCGGCTCTGGGGCTCCTCGGGTGCAGCCTCACATGGGGTCGGCCACCCTGGATAAGCAGCCAGTTCTACCCGAAACGATGGGGGTACTGACTACGATAGTATTCTCACCGCACGAAGCACTACATATGAATAGACTATTATTAGCTTAATAGACTACGTCCAACTCGACGATATAGTGCCAAATATGACTATTCAAATATTAATATACACGATGTCTCAATACCGATGGTAGGCCGAACTTGGCCTTACTCCCACACGTGGCGTCGCGGGGAGGCTTTACATCTGTCACTCTATGGGAGGGTAAGCAACTGGACTAAAAAAAAGTCCTACTTTAGTAGCGCAGTATATATACACACTATGAACAAATAGTACCATTAGTGGTGCGGTAGCCAGATTCCTACGCGGAACTAGGACTTGTTCGTACATGTTGAGCGGTACGTTTGAACTGGGTCTGGGGGGTATGGCAGCCTGGCACCAAGGTCTCGACCAATAGTAGAATGGAGACTATTATGGGATGTTCAGTAGGCTAGAATGGATATTCAATGCATATTGTACAAGGAATATACAAGGGACATCAGGGAATATTAGAGAATATACAAATACAATTAAATATATATATATAAATAAATATACATATTCGGTTTAATCTGGCCCTTCACAACAGCCACCCCCTGATTGGTCCCAGACCTAATCAGTTAAGCAGAGACAGATTAATCGCGTTGTCTATTTACACATAAGGGTTTGCTGTAGGGGTCAGTCAACTTCACAAAGTCATAGGGTTATAGGGTCATGGTCATCATCGATTGTGTCTGGGAGTCGGGGCAGTTCTATGAGCCTCGCCACGGGACGGGTGTAAGTGCGACCCTGGACAAGCACTTCAGCTGCTCGGACCTTGCCGTCGGCACCGGTGATCACTTTGCTTACGCGGCCGGCCGGCCACATAGCTCTGGGCAGTGATTGATCAATAATCATGACGACTGTTCCTTCTGTCAAATTGTCTCTCTCCTTTACCCACTTCTGGCGGGTCTGTAGAGACGGTAGGTAGTGCAGTAGGAATGTCCTTTGTTGTGCACTCTCTATGGTAGTGCAATCATCTATGTTGGGGTCTGCGGAGATAACAGTGCTCAATCCACAGAACATAGGTGTCTTATTCTCAGCCTCCTCTTGACTGGCTTCCCTCGGGATAGGCGTGGGCCACTCTCCTTCCGGGAGCTTTAGGAATGCTGGGCCGTCACTGTAGACATTGCGACGGGTGAGGTCATCTAGGGGCATTCCCCGGGTGATGACGTCAGCTGGGTTCTGTTTTGCATCAACGTAGCGCCACTCTGTTTCTCCGGTTAACTCTTCGGTTAAGTCTTGAATCTCGGTGACTCTGACTCCCACGAAGACTTTGTACTTGCATGAGTCTGATTTGATCCAGGCGAGTACTGTCGTGGGATCTGACCACAGGATTGTTCTAGACACCGGTATGGTGAGCCCACGTTGGATGAGCGTGGCTAGGTGCGCTCCGGCTAGGGCTGCGCAGAGCTCTAGACGTGGGATAGATTGTTGCTTGCGTGGGGCTATTCTCGAGCGGGCGAGGACAAATGCTGTGTAGATCTCTCCCCCCTCTTCTTGGGCCCGCAAGTAGGCTACTGATCCGTATGCGACCTCTGAGGCGTCACTGAAGACGTGTAAGTCCATTTTACATGTCTCTGGCCTCACCGTGGGTGGGAAGTAGCTTCGGCGCATATTAACGCCTGGGAGTGAGTGGAGCTCCATCTCCCACTCTCTCCAGGTGGATGCAAGGTGTGCGGGAATGGGGTCGTCCCAGCCCTGGTCCTTGTCCCACAATGCTCGTACAATCATTTTTGCCCTGGTGGTGTACGGTAGAATACATCCTAGCGGGTCATATTGTCGGGCGAGTGTTGTGTACACACTCCGTCTGGTGGTCGGCGCCGCCGCCGGCCTTCCCTGCTCCGTAGTCAGGGGCTTGTGTCTGTAGTGAAGCGAATCTGTTTTGAATCGCCACACCAATCCCAGGGTCATCTCCTGGGCTTTTCCCGGGATTGTAGCCATCCAGGTCTCGCTGCTGGCTGCCTTGTCCTCGGAGGAGAGGCTGCGCAGTACTTGCGGATCGCTGCTGGCCCACTGCCTGAGATCAAAGCCGCCTTTGATCAATGAGGCGCGGAGTTTAATCAGGAGAGCCTCGGCTTCTTCCTGGGTTGAAAGGCTTTGTAGACAGTTGTCTACGTAGAAGCTGTTCTTTACGCTGTGTCGGACCTCTTCGTCCGCTGCTGGGTCCTCTGCTACATGTTTCTGTAGTGCAAATGTAGCACAGCAGGGGCTGCACGTCGTTCCGAAGGGGAGGACTTCCCATTGGTAGATGGCTGGGTGCTCATCTCCTGGCTTCTCTCTCCATAGGAACCGTAACAGGGGCTTGTCCTCCTCTACTAATCTCACCTGCAGGAACATTCCTTTAATGTCCCCGCTGATGGCCACCTTTTCCTGGCGGAAGCGGAGTAGAACGCCGAGTAGGGAGGGGCCGAGTGTGGGACCGGGCAGTAACTCTTTATTCAGATTTTGGGATCCGATCTGGTAGCTGCAGTTAAATACTATGCGGTCTTTACCGTTGTGATGGACCTTGTGGTGAGGCACGTACCACGATTCAGTGGTCTGGTCAGCCTCTTTAATGTCCATCTTTGTGACGTGTCCCGCTGTGATGAGCTTCTCAATCTCAGCGCGGTATACACTCTCTTGGGCGGGGTTCTTGGCTAAGCGCCGCTCCGTGTTCAGCAGGTACCGTTCTGTGGCGTCTGTCTTGGCGTGGAAAGTAGGCATTCCTTCTCGCCGCAGGAGTGGCGTGGCGTATCTCAACACGCCGTTGACCGGGACTCTCTTGGTCCCTGTCTCGAGGAGGTGAATGGCGTAAATGTCATCTTTAGAGCGAATGTCTTTCTTTCCGTTCTTAAAGGGCATTTGTTCCAAGGTCCATAGCCGCTCTACGTGTTGCAGGAGTGCGGTTTCTCCCTCTGTGACTCGGGAGTGGAGACATCTAGTGGCTGTACTTCGGTTGAGAGATTTGGCGAGCGGGCCTTGGAGAGTCCATCCCAAACGGGTCTCGACTGCTGCAGGACAGCCTCGGGGTCCGGTATGAACCCAGTCTATCGGGACAATGAGGTCTGCATGGTCGGAGCCTATCAACAGGGTCGGCATAGCATTGTCTATGAGCGGGATCGGTAACTTGCGCAGATGTGCATATTTCTCCATCAGCTTGGCGACGGGGTATGTGTACCGCGACAGTCCTATTTCTTGGCTGGTGAAAGCGTCTGTAATCTGGTACCGTCGCTCAGGCTGGCCGCTTGCTGCGATAGAGAATGAGACATTCTCGCCCTTTATCGTCTTCAAATCTCGTCTTATTGTCCGAATTGTCATTTGGGTTTCGCTTCCCCGCAGCCCTAGCTGGGCCGCAGCGGAGGCGAGCAGAAGGGTCTTCTCTGACCCGTCATCGAGGACGGCGTAAGTGTCCAGGACTTTATTCTGGTAGCTTAGTGTCACACGCACTACTTTTAGGAGTACTCGGGCTCCACTGCTGCTGGCGGGATCGATGTACATGACGCTCGCTTTGCTGCTGGGTGGTGCGGGTGAAGGGCGCCGTCTGTTACTGTCGTGAAGTATGTCCAGATGGGCTCCATCGCACTTGGTGCACCTTTTCTTTAAGCGGCATTCGGCTGCCATGTGTGAGCGCACACAGCGAAAACAGCGCTTGTTGGACTTTATCCATTGACTTGCTTCCTCCGCGTTCAGCTTGGGGAAGGAGTCACATTGCGCTAGCCAGTGTTCTTTCTCACAGTAGGGGCACACTATCTTCCACTTCTCCGTTCTGGAGGGGGTACTGTGGCTCCTGCTGCTCGGTACTGACTCCGATTGGTGCATCACAGTCACCGATCTTCTTCCATCATTTAGTCGTCTGGTTCCTTCTCTGGAGCCAGGGGTGCTCCGTCCGAATGTATCTAGCCGTAGGCTGCTGACTTCTCTCGCCAGGAAGTCTGCTAGATCGAGGAGGTTCGGTTCGGGGCCATTCGGGTCTCGGTGGTCTCTCTGCCGC
This sequence comes from Notolepis coatsorum, assembly GCF_963971535.1. Taxonomy (NCBI): domain Eukaryota; kingdom Metazoa; phylum Chordata; class Actinopteri; order Aulopiformes; family Paralepididae; genus Notolepis; species Notolepis coatsorum. Next base: position 84,479,224 of record NC_140167.1, read on the forward strand.
CTAAAACGCTCCTGTCGAGCGGGCGGCAGCTTCTCCAAGATCCTTTCCACATTTGAGTTGGCGTAAAGTTCATGCCTCCCCTTCTCTCTCTGCGCTCCCAACATCCCTACCAGGGACTGCACTCTGATGGACAGGTCGTCCAGTGCTCGATTGTCTATTGCTGGGGGTAAGCGGTCGATGTGTCGGATCTCCTGGATCACGTGATCCCATATGCGCCCATACCTCTGGTCCAATGCTACCAGCGCTGCTGTGTATGGGGTGGTGGAAGTCGCGTAGGCGAGCGCTATATTATGTGTGCGGGGTACCTTTAAGTGCTTCAGTAGGATGGCGTATTTATGGCGTTCATCCAATACATCCACCAACATGGTCTCCAGACACATGCGGAGTTCTGTATACTGGGCCCGGTTCTCTTGGGTGAAGTCGGGTACCATAGGCGTGCCAATGTATGACGCTGACTGTGGATACATCGGCGAGCGTTGGGGGAGAGGCCTCCTAGGCGAGTCTCCTCCCGCTCCTTGGTATGGGCTGGTACCGGCAGTGTACCATGGCCCGCTTGTCCAGGTGCTGTTCCTCGGTGCGGGTCGTGCGTCGTGCTCACCCGTGTATAGAGTCGGGGGTCTGTAGCGCAGCTCCGCGGGAGTATAGCCTGGGCTGTACCGGACCTCCTGGTCCGGTAGAGTACTGTGCTGTCGTCGGGCGTGGTTCTCCTCCTCTTCCTCTTCGTCTTCAGTTAGGTCATCCAGTGCTTGTAGTCTCTGGTTTAGCCTCTCCACAGGATATGCTGCTCCTTCCCGGTTGCTAGGTCTCGCTTGGACCGGTGGGGGGAGGTGGTCTGTGGGGGGTATAGACCTCGTCTGTTGGTCAAGTTCAGGGTTGTTTACTCGGCTAGGGGATGCCGCCCTGGAGGTGTGTCTAGACGAGTTCCTGGAGCCTCTGGCGGAGGGAGAGGGTGTTGTCCGTCTGATCAGCTGTTCTATTAGTTGCGCTTGCTGTCTGTCGCGCTCTGCGTCCCGTAGAGCACCAGCAGCTGCTCGCTGGCTGTCTGCTCGGTCTCGGGCCACATTCTCTTCCATCTGAATGCGTCTTATTTCTAGACGTATATGCTCTTCTTCGCTCCGCTGCTGGATCTGCAGTCGGTCGCGTTCAGCAGCGGCGTTCAGGCTGATGAGGAAGGCCTGCTGTAGGGTCCTCTCTGCCTCGCTGGGAGAAGGCGGTTGTATAGGGGAGCCTTCCCTCGGGGTACTCCTTGCGGAGCCTTGGAGCTCTATCTCCACGGTGCTCTCCCCGTCTTCTTCCGTGCCGAGTTCTCTCTCGGTAGCGTTGTATTCCTCCCGGGACTCATCGGGGACTACTTCTTCAGTACTGGCGGGGTGTGAAGTCATGTCTGGTTCCCACTGGTCCCCACCGTGAGCTTGGTCAGTTACATTAGAACCCGTAGGGGCCTCTATGGTCGGGGTAGTCTGGGCGTTGGGGTTAGACATACTTTTACTTTCTAGTTTTACCGCGTTTACTGTTAGTAGAAGACTAGGTTGTTGACTGACAGCGTAAGCCTCTAAGTACTGAGGGAGCCGTCGTTCGTGCTGCGGGTGTTGGTTAGGAGGATCGTTTCGTGGAGTGTTCATCATAGGCCATTTCAATATTAATAACACTATATTAATATTACACTAATTACCCTCCGGCTCGAAGGACCAATTGTAACTGAGGGGTACAATTCCCTGACTGTATTGTTAGATATGATACTTACTACCACTACCTCTTGTACTTTAGACTCTGGCCACCCAGTACTAGGCATAAATAATTATGGTAAACACTCCCACGTAGATGAAACGATCCAACACAAATGTACCAAGTCGAAAGTCTGCGTTTAATAATAATTAATACATAGCAAAAGGTATGTAGAGCAATCACTTAATTACATTTATGATTTGAAATAGGATGCACTTTTATGGCAAATGAGTATTCGTTGGTATATCAATAGAGAACGTCCAATCTCTGGTGGCGCAGGCGGTAAATATACAACCTGGAATATTTAAGGAATAATAGCAATGATACTTTAATGATTATAGAACTGGATACACTAGGGGGGAATTCCGGTCGCTTGTAAGACAACTGGAGAAGGGGGGGGGGGGGGTAGAGTCTGGCTGTATCCGTCTGGCCGAGGGTATCCTGGGAGAACCCACGGTTGTGCGGCTCGGTGCCTCAGCGATCCTCGATCCACAGATGAAAGCAGTTGGACTCTCTGTGGGCCGGCTTCCTCCGGTCCACGATGGAGAGACGTGAAGCGACCTCGTCGTGTAGAGCGTCTCCTCACCTGTCGTCCTCTCCGGGGGGGGGGGTTCCAACACACGGCAGTGTTGGTCTTTATCCATAGAATAATCACTGTATACAAAGCATAATCCGTGCCTGGGAAGGCGGGCTGTCGTCGGTAGAATAATCCGGTATGCAGGTCCACTCGCTCGTCGGCTCTGGGGCTCCTCGGGTGCAGCCTCACATGGGGTCGGCCACCCTGGATAAGCAGCCAGTTCTACCCGAAACGATGGGGGTACTGACTACGATAGTATTCTCACCGCACGAAGCACTACATATGAATAGACTATTATTAGCTTAATAGACTACGTCCAACTCGACGATATAGTGCCAAATATGACTATTCAAATATTAATATACACGATGTCTCAATACCGATGGTAGGCCGAACTTGGCCTTACTCCCACACGTGGCGTCGCGGGGAGGCTTTACGTCTGTCACTCTATGGGAGGGTAAGCAACTGGACTAAAAAAAAGTCCTACTTTAGTAGCGCAGTATATATACGCACTATGAACAAATAGTACCATTAGTGGTGCGGTAGCCAAATTCCTACGCGGAACTAGGACTTGTTCGTACATGTTGAGCGGTACGTTTGAACTGGGTCTGGGGGGTATGGCAGCCTGGCACCAAGGTCTCGACCAATAGTAGAATGGAGACTATTATGGGATGTTCAGTAGGCTAGAATGGATATTCAATGCATATTGTACAAGGAATATACAAGGGACATCAGGGAATATTAGAGAATATACAAATACAATTAAATATATATATATAAATAAATATACATATTCGGTTTAATCTGGCCCTTCACAACACATATACATAAACACACACACAATGACCCCCCCCCCCACACAGACATACTCGTACCCACACACACATAAACACACACTGACCTAACCCCGAATTGGTCGCATATGCGACCGAAATTGTATCTGTGCGACCTCAAAATATAATTGGGAGCATTCGTGCAAGTGAAAATAATTGTTCTGGTGCGACCCCCCCCCCCCCCCCCCCCAACGTCCCTTTCTCTGTACATTCGCTAGTTTGTCTGTCACTCAGTATGTGTCAGTGAGTTGACAGTGACCATTCTAACCAATCAAACGTGAGCTTGACGTTCTTACATTGAATGCTGATTTTAGATTGGTTCAGTTGACGCAGTGCCCTCATGGCCCCTCCCCCTCACAGACCTGTCTTGTCACAGACCAGTCTCATTTGCACCGAAGATAGCAAGCGTGCAGGTCCTCTTTTAACATCACTGAAGCATTAAACAATGGCCCAGTAAACTATTCACTTGTCTAACGTTATCTAGCTGGCTAGCTACTGATAGCTCATAACATCATTGAAATTCGTTTTTGCAGCTGTGGCTAAATTAAACACTTCATGGAAACGGAGTAACGTTAACGTTATGTCGAGTTCATACTACACTACACGTATGAACTCGACATAACGTTAACGTTACTCTGTTTCCATGAAGTGTTTAATTAGCAGCAATCTGTTGTTGAAAATGTAACGTTAATGCTCCATGCATTGCATGGACAGGAAGCCATCATGCGAGGACAGGAAGCCGTCATGAAATCGTTGTAGTCATAATTTATTGTAGTCTTTTAGTCTTATTAACTAAAAGATTTTAACCAAATAAAAAGCAGCAGCACTATTGCATAACTGAGTCATGTTTGCTATGTATTTCTTTCTTTAGGGGAGTAGGACATTTGTTTCACAGTTTTAGCATGATGTTTTATAGATGGCTAGGTTAAACACAGGTTTTTGTTTTTAAGAGGGGGGGTTTGATTTGATTTGATTGAAGTTTATTTCAAATATGCAACACAACAAACAAACATCAACATTTTTTTTAATAATAATAATCTAAAAGAACCGATAAGAGTATCGATAAAGTACCGAACCGTTAAGCAGTATCGATAAGAGTAGTAGTATCGATACAATCCTAACGATACCCATCCCTAACTGTTATAGTAGTTTTTTTTTATCAATACATAATATATATTACATTATATATTGTTGGTGCTCCTTACATTTGGGTGGGTGCTCCTACATTTTTGCTGGTGCTCCCAACTTTTTGAAGTTGGGAGCACCAGTGCTACCAAGTAACATTTTTAATTTCGAGCCCTGCAGTAACCCAGCTCTTGTCCCCCACACAGAGAGGAGTCCGTCAGGCAGTGCCTTTGGGAGTCAGGAGAACCTTCGCTGGAGGAAAGACATGACTCACTGGAGACAGAACAGCGAGAAGATGGACAAGTATGACCTCTCCTACTAGCTGTCTCCTAACTTACATCTTATTATATGACCTCTCCTACTGGCTGTCTCCTAACTTACATCTTATTATATGACCTCTCCTACTAGCTGTCTCCTAACAAACTTACATCTTATTATACGACCTCTCCTACTGGCTGTCTCCTAACTTACATCTTATTATATGACCTCTCCTACTAGCTGTCTCCTAACAAACTTACATCTTATTATATGACCTCTCCTACTGGCTGTCTCCTAACTTACATCTTATTATATGACCTCTCCTACTAGCTGTCTCCTAACAAACTTACATCTTATTATATGACCTCTCCTACTGGCTGTCTCCTAACTTACATCTTATTATATGACCTCTCCTACTAGCTGTCTCCTAACTTACATCTTATTATATGACCTCTCCTACTGGCTGTCTCCTAACTTACATCTTATTATATGACCTCTCCTACTGGCTGTCTCCTAACTTACATCTTATTATATGACCTCTCCTACTGGCTGTCTCCTAACTTACATCTTATTATATGACCTCTCCTACTGGCTGTCTCCTAACAAACTTACATCTTATTATATGACCTCTCCTACTAGCTGTCTCCTAACTTACATCTTATTATATGACCTCTCCTACTAGCTGTCTCCTAACTTACATCTTATTATATGTCCTCTCCTACTAGCTGTCTCCTAACTTACATCTTATTATATGACCTCTCCTACTGGCTGTCTCCTAACAAACTTACATCTTATTATATGACCTCTCCTACTGGCTGTCTCCTAACTTACATCTTATTATATGACCTCTCCTACTAGCTGTCTCCTAACAAACTTACATCTTATTATATGACCTCTCCTACTGGCTGTCTCCTAACTTACATCTTATTATATGACCTCTCCTACTAGCTGTCTCCTAACAAACTTACATCTTATTATACGACCTCTCCTACTGGCTGTCTCCTAACTTACATCTTATTATATGACCTCTCCTACTAGCTGTCTCCTAACAAACTTACATCTTATTATATGACCTCTCCTACTGGCTGTCTCCTAACTTACATCTTATTATATGACCTCTCCTACTAGCTGTCTCCTAACAAACTTACATCTTATTATATGACCTCTCCTACTGGCTGTCTCCTAACTTACATCTTATTATATGACCTCTCCTACTAGCTGTCTCCTAACTTACATCTTATTATATGACCTCTCCTACTGGCTGTCTCCTAACTTACATCTTATTATATGACCTCTCCTACTGGCTGTCTCCTAACTTACATCTTATTATATGACCTCTCCTACTGGCTGTCTCCTAACTTACATCTTATTATATGACCTCTCCTACTGGCTGTCTCCTAACAAACTTACATCTTATTATATGACCTCTCCTACTAGCTGTCTCCTAACTTACATCTTATTATATGACCTCTCCTACTAGCTGTCTCCTAACTTACATCTTATTATATGTCCTCTCCTACTAGCTGTCTCCTAACTTACATCTTATTATATGACCTCTCCTACTGGCTGTCTCCTAACAAACTTACATCTTATTATATGACCTCTCCTACTGGCTGTCTCCTAACTTACATCTTATTATATGACCTCTCCTACTAGCTGTCTCCTAACAAACTTACATCTTATTATATGACCTCTCCTACTGGCTGTCTCCTAACTTACATCTTATTATATGACCTCTCCTACTAGCTGTCTCCTAACAAACTTACATCTTATTATACGACCTCTCCTACTGGCTGTCTCCTAACTTACATCTTATTATATGACCTCTCCTACTAGCTGTCTCCTAACTTACATCTTATTATATGACCTCTCCTACTGGCTGTCTCCTAACTTACATCTTATTATATGACCTCTCCTACTAGCTGTCTCCTAACTTACATC